>NW_011494735.1:5577156-5596328 GCF_000754665.1 Bison bison bison | reverse complement strand
GTTCCTCTTCACTTTCTGCCATAAGGGTGATGTCATCTGCATATCTGAGGTTATTGGTATTTCTCCCGGCAATCTTGATTCCAGCTTGTGTTTCTTCCAGTCCATCGTTTCTCATGATGTACTCTGCATATATGTTAAATAAGCAGGGTGACAATATACAGCCTTGACGTACTCCTTTTCCTATTTGGAACCAGTCTGTTGTTCCATGTCCAGTTCTAACTGTTGCTTCCTGACCTGCATATAGGTTTCTCAAGAGGCAGGTCAGGTGGTCTGGTATGCCCATCTCTTTCAGAATTTTCCACATGTTAGTAAAGTAATGCTCAAAATTCTCCAAGCCAGGCTTCAGCATTACGTGAACCGTGAACTTCCTGATGTTCAAGCTGGTTTTAGAAAAGGCAGAGGAACCAGAAATCAAATTGCCAACACCCGCTGCATCATGGGAAAAGCAAGAGAGTTGCAGAAAAACATCTATTTCTGCTTTATTGACTATGCCAAAGCCTTTGACTGTGTGGATCACAATAAACTGTGGAGAATTCTGAAAGAGATGGGAATACGAGACCACCTGACCTGCCTCTCAGTTGTGTCCAACTGTTTGTAAACCCATGGACTGTAGCCCACCAGACTCCTCTGTCTATGGGATTCTCCAGGCAAGAATATTGGACTGGGTTGCCATTTCCTTATCCAAGAGTTAAAATTAGAGGAAGATAAATTAATTTGTGTCATGTTCCATTTGAGATGCTAGTGAGCTACTCCAGTGAACAAATTCAAGAGAGTGATGGAAATCCACTTGTGGGTTTGGGAGGGAGATCAGGGCAGGGGGAGGGTTTTGGAATCAGATGCTCTAATGACTTTTTCTTCCTCTGTCTCCTGCTACTTATTACTGTCCTTTTTCATCTCCTCTTTCTGCCTCTGAATCTGTTGTTGACACCTGTCTCTTCTATCTATATATATTAGTTCTTTAATTATAATGATAATAGTAATAACAACAGCTCTCCTTTATTAAGTGACTATTCCATTTCAGGCAAGGAACAGTTGCCTCCTGCTGGTCTTTTTCTCTCTTCCCACCAACATGTCCCATTATCTGATCTCCAGCCCACCTGGCTCCCTTATTCCTAGGAAAATGCCTTGTTTGTGTTGCCTCTCTTATTTAATCCTTTGTAACCAATGCAAGGGTAAAATTATTCCCATTTTCAGATATGAAAATAGAGGCCCAACCTAGAGGGGTTGGATGGGGTGACTCAAGTGGGAGGGAGGCTCACAAGGGAGGGATTATACGTACGCATATAGCTGATTCATTTTGCTGTACAGCAGAAACTAACAATACTGTAAGGCAATTACATTCCAATCTAGAGAGCATATTAAAAAGCAGAGACATTACTTTGCCAACAAAGGTCTGTCTAGTCAAGGCTATGGTTTTTCCAGTGGTCATGTATGGATGTGAGAGTTGGATGGTGAAGAAAGCTGAGCGCCGAAGAATTGATGCTTTTGAATTGTGGTGTTGGAGAAGACTCCTGAGAGTCCCTTGGACTGCAAGGAGATCCAGCCAGTCCATCTTAAAGGAGATCAGTCCTGGGTGTTCATTGGAGGGCCTGATGTTGAAGTTGAAACTCTAATACTTTGGTCACCTGATGGGAGCTGACTCATTTGAAAAAACCCTGATGCTGGGAAAGATTGAGGGCAGGAGGAGAAGGGGACGACAGAGGATGAGATGGTTGGATGGCCTCACTGACTCAATGGACATGGGTTTGGGTGGACTCCGCGAGTTGGTGATGGACAGGGAGGCCTGGCGTGCTGCAGTTCATGGGGTCGCAAAGAGTCAGACATGACTGAGAGACTGAACTGAACTGAATAATTAAAAAAAATAAAATAGAGGCCCCAAAATATTACATTAGTTTCTTTGGCGTCCAGATGAAAAGTGACATAGACAATGTTCACACACAGAGATGACTGTCTTTCTACTGCAATAAGCATGAACAAATTACTGCTGCTGCTGCTAAGTCACTTCAGTCGTGTCCAACTCTGTGCGACCCCATAGACGGGGGCCCACCAGGCTCCCCTGTCTCTGGGATTCTCCAGGCAAGAACACTGGAGTGGGTTGCCATTGCCTTCTCCAATGCATGAAAGCGAAAAGTGAAAGTCAAGTCATTCAGTCGTGTCTGACTCTTAGCGACCCCATGGACTGCAGCCTACCAGCTCCTCCGTCCATGGGATTTTCCAGGCAAGAGTACTGGAGTGGGATGCCATTGCCTTCTCCGAACAAATTACTGCCTAGAGGCCAAATCCGACCCCTCTCATTTTTCTATACCCTGTGAACTAAGAATGGTTTTTACTTCTCTAAATGGTTGAGAAAAGGATCAAAGAAGAATAATATTTTATGATGTGGGAAAATTATGTGAAATTCATATTTGTATCCATTGATAATGTTTTCCCGTGACCCAGTCATGCCCATTTATTTATGTGTTACTCAAGGCTGTTTTTGTCCTAGTGTGGTGGGCATACATCCAGATGTAGAGACATATGATATGGCCCATGGAGCCAAAAACATTTACTCTTTGGTCTTTCACAGAGAAGGCTTTCCATCCTCTGTACTACAATATACTACTCTGAACACTTCATCTTATCTGTGGATTCCACAATCAACTCTGTGCACAAACTCTTATGCCAGGATGAAAAAGGAGGAGGGCATTACAGCAACCCTCACCACTCCAGCTCACATAGTCCTGTTATATAACTAACTGTCTAGTCCCACTAATGTCCTTCTCATAAAGTCTCCACAACCCTACCCAGGCAGGAAACACAGTAATTCTGTTCAAAAAAGTGACAGACTATGAAGTGTGATAGTAAATGAAATAAATCAGCCACATTGATCATCAAACAGAATCCAGTGTGTCTGTATTTTTTCCTGAGCGAGTATAAAAAGAAGAATCAGAAATATTTTTAAGATGCAAAATAAAAACCTATAAAGGTTATGATCCCTGAGGAGAGAAAATAAATCTTTCCAGAGTTGGAGGGGCTAGCAGATTCTTTGAGCGCCCCAGACCTAGTGCAGTACTTGTTATACGGTAAGTCCATAGTAGAAAATATTTGTAGACGAATGGATGAATGGATGGATGCAGACAAAAATCAGCATAAGAGAGGAGAATGCTTAGAATGTGAAGCTCTCTGCCTGGGATCTTCATTTTCTAAGGGTGGAGGGAGGCTGGTGGGCTGCAGATGAGCTGATGGGATGTCTGGGCGGGCAGGATGCAGGAAAAGCAGGAGGCAGTAACGGGCTCAAGATTCCAAAAAGAACATTAATATTTCAGAGTTTCTGAAGCTTGCCTCCCAGATGCTGAGCCTGCCTCTGAATGTAGCTTCTATTTTTTCCTTTTGTTCTTTTCATCTTCCTTCACTGAAGACAATTTGTTTACAATTTTCTGCAAACGAGATGACAGAATGGGGTGCATGTTCCAAAGGCACATTTGAAGAACTGCCTTCTCAACTTTTCCGTTTATCCTGAAGCCATTTTCGGGCCTGGGTCATCATGTTTGCTTCAGAGGTGCACCATATAGATTAATTAATACTGTGGCAGTTTTGCCAATGCTCTCAGCTGCCCATTTTAATAGCTGCAATTTTCTAATACATTTATTTATTTTTATCTTCCTAAATTAAAATTTAATCTTTTGGAGAACACACTTTAAAAAAGATAATATCAATCTGTTTGTCAGGCATTGCCTTGCACTTAAAGACAGGTTGCTCAGGCAGCCTGTGTGTCAGAACACACAGAAATGTGTGTCACTCAGACAATCTTGACAAGGTTCTCGGAAGTATATCTTCTTCCCCTTTCTAACCTATTATCTTTCTTTGCCTACACCTTTTCTCTCTTTCTTTTTCCTCCATTTTGCTTTTTATCCTTCATGAAGAAATGTTATTCATATTTGCATCCCTCACTTTTGTAATAATCATATTTCTAATATCTGTGGGTATATACCCCTTCCCTTTTTCCTTTTTTTATTTACTTATTTTACCAACCTCTGTCTTTTTTGAGTGTTTCCACTTAAGCTGCTGTGTTCTTCCCTGGTGGCTGAGCAAGTCCTGACCAGGGCAGGCAGGGACATGGGTAAGCATCTACCAGTGAACCATCTGTAAGAGTCTGAAAGTGATGACTTGGCCTTCACTGTGGTCCAGTGTGCCGGTGTAGCCTCTGAATCCCAGCCTTTTCCTTCTCCGGCCACGTTGGCCCAGTCACACCACAGGTTCTCCACATCCAGCACACAAGTTCTCTGCTGAACCTGGCATTCTGCTGTGAAAACCGGATTTCTTGTTAGGTTTTGTCCCTAGTGAACCCTCGCCTAACTTATGCAGGAGACTGGAAGCTTTCATTATTGGCCAAGATTTCCATTGTGCATATTGGAAAGCATGCGAGCTTTGATATCAGACCCTCCGCAGTACAAATTCCAGGCTTGTCACTTACTAGCTATGTAACCTAGGGCACATTACGTAGGCATGTTGGACTTTACCCTTCTCATCTCTGAAAGGAGCACACTGTAGACCCTCACACTGTGAGGTCATCTGTAAGGACTCTGATGACTCCTTTCTTCTCTGAAGAGGACTCATAGGGGAGGTATTTTAGGAGATAGGATGAATTAGGATGCTTTGCATTGCAGAGAATGGTTACTGAATTCAATTCTACAAACAGTGCGGACATTTATTGGCTCATACAAAGAATCATCCAGCCTCTCTCCCACACCTCCCCTGACCAAATGTTCTATCTCTCCACATAGCCATTAACACAGACTTCATTCTAAAGTGGATTCTCTGCTTGATAGTGTGGTGGCTTCAATAACTAGTACCATATGCTTTTCTATTGCATTTTGGTTGGGGTAGGGGATGGGGGGGAGAGAGGAAGGGGCAGAGAAAGAAACAGAGAAATCTTTGAACCTGATCTTTGGAACCCAAATCCTTCCCATGAATTTTCTCGGACCAATTTTAGTAACAACAATAAAATAGGGAAGTGTTAGACGCTGATCGGTCTAAGTCCCTAAACCATCACCAGTCAATGAATTACCATGACTGACTAAGGCCAAAAGAGGCTGCCCTTAACCTTAAATGTTCTGGCTTTGGTTTCAAACAAGATGTGGGCTGAAATTCTAGGTTTGCTCCTTGCTAGCTTGTGGGCCATGGACAAGTCAACCAACTGAGCCACTGTTTCACTAGCTATACAATGAAGAGAATAGTATTTGCCTCCTGGTATTAATACATTTTTCCTTAGATTCTACAGGGTGAAAAATGCTGAGCTTCAGTTCAGATCCCTACTCTGGTGGGGTTATCATTTCTGAACTTCAATTTCCCCATGAAAAATAGGAGATAAAAATAGTACAGTGGCTCAGCAGTAAAAGAAGCCGCCTGCCAACTCAGGAGACACAGGAGATGTGGGTTCAACTGCTGGATCAGGAAGATCCCCTAGAGAAAGAAATGGCAACCCACTCCAGTGTTCTTGCCAAGATAATCTCATGTCTGAGGAACCAGGCGGGCTGCAGTCCATGGGGTAGAAAAGAGTTGGATATGACCAGAGAATGACTAAGCGTGTGTACACACACACACACACACACACACACTAGCTGGTTTTGAAGATTTGGTGAAATAAATTTGTGAGGCTCTTAGAACAGAGCCTGTAAGGTATGTTATTTATTGACAGTAACACCTACACTTTCTAGATGTTAATTTTACTTTGTATGCCTAGAAGATTGGATTGTTATCTGATTCTGGATTCCCACCATAGCTCCCTCTGCACTGGGTTGGCTGACTTGCAGGTGAGTACTTCATATCCTCTTTACATTATTCATCTGACTGTTCAACTACTCATGAGGGGTTGGCTGGGATGGCACCTTCTCTCTCTTATCACTGGCCCATCCAATCTAGATTTTTACCTCTTCCTCCGTGAGAGAGGATATTGAAATTCCTGCTTGCTCTGTGGAAGAGCAAACTCATATTTTGATAATTTTCTTGGTTACCAAGAAATGATAAATGACATATGGCCAAGTGCCTGGGTAAAACTGGAGTCTTCTATCTTATGCCAGCATTGAATTAAAAAATGTCTTCTAAGGTTCTGATTGCTAAGATGCCAACCACCCAGAATTGAATATTTCTTTTGACACATGCTTTTAAGCTGCTGCTGCTGCTAAGTTGCTTCAGTCGTGTCCGACTCTGTGCGACCCCATAGATGGCAGCCCCCCAGGCTCCCCCGTCCCTGGGATTCTCCAGGCAAGAACACTGGAGTGGGTTGCCATTTCCTTCTCCAATGCATGAAAGTGAAAAGTCAAAGTGAAGTCGCTCAGTCGTGTCCGACTCTTCGAGACCCAGTGGACTGCAGCCTACCAGGCTCCTCCGTCCATGGGATTTTCTAGGCAAGAGTACTGGAGTGGGGTGCCATTGCCTTCTCTGGCTTTTAAACTAGACTTGCTTAATTAAATCCCAACCAATATCATTATTGCATCTCTTTCCATCCCATCTCTTCCAGAGATAAATATCACATATTCTCAGAAGTTTTTCAGTTTCCACAGGTTTTATTCCTTAAATAGGTTTCTCCCTTTTCTGGTATGTCATTGTTATCCAGACATAGTAAACAAAATCCTTCTTTTCAATCTATCCAGTTATAGTCTGAAAAGTGTAATCAACTCTATGGGTTTGCAGATTTTCATACTTTAATTTCTGATCCTTTCTTCCTCTTCCTTGCTCCTCACTAAGGAAGCCTGGAAGTGACATATGATGGGTAGCCCTTTAACAAATGTGGACTACGCTTAAACAGCTCATGAAAATGGCTATTGGCTGTTCAAAAGATTCCAAGGGGAAGCTAGTGGCTAGTCTGTTGTAAAAGTCCAGGAGACCCAAAGGCTACAGTGGTGGTTTCATGCTGGCCTGTGGATAGGAGTACAGGTTACAACCAACCAGATAGTGACTGGAGTTAGAAGCAGATATTTTTGTTTTCAAAAAGGCAGACATAGCACCCAGTCCCTAGTGGCTGTGGGTCCCGTTACAGTGGGAGAAACCAGAGCGTGGTGGCAGGCTCTGGCGCCACAGGAGAGGAGCAGGGAGCATGACTAATGGAACATTTGTTGGGCGGGGGCAGTCTCTCCAGCCTTGAGCACACATGTGCACTCCTGGCTGAGGGCCATGTCTGGAGGGAAATGGCCTGCAAAGGCTAGGCTCTGCTTTTGGCTGCAGATTTGCAGCCAGAAATGGTGCCAGACAAAGGTTGGCAAAAAGTCTCCCCATCCCCAGAAAGATGCTTTAAAGGATGATACCTCCTGCTTGCGTATTGGAAGAAGAGGAAACAAAATCTAGGTGACAGATCCTGCTGAATTCATAAAGGACCAGAGGGAGAGGAGAATTTTATTCAGTGAACACAGTAGTGTTAATGTCCTTGATTTACACTATTTAGTGTGCAGCTGCCCCCGGGAAAGCAGGAGGAGGCCTGGAGTCTAGCACCTTCTAGGAGAATCCCAGCTGGGCACTTTGATAAAGAGGGGACTGAGTGCAGTTAGGGTGCTGTGTGTGCTCGAACACCTACTCGTAAGGAGGTGAGGGGGAGGGGACACACTGTTCTAGAGGGGACAGTGTAGACGATGCAGCCCTCAGGGAGGAACGCAGTGTGACCCCTCTACGTGATTTTAGGCGGGGATGTAAGACGGCTCCCCTCTCCTTGCAGATTGGAATCTCTGTACATTCCAGTACTCTGGGTCCCTGGCGTTTCTGCCCCTAGGGTCTCTGCTTAAAGGATTTCCCTGCTTATCTTCCTGGCTCCCGCAGCTGCATAGCTGCTCTACTGCTCACGTTGGGACGAGGGCTGAGCTTCTGTGATTCCTGCCCTCCGGCCACTGCAGAAGTTATAAGCCCTCAGGAGAAAGTGGAAAGATGAAAGGATGTGCCTCTGAAGTTGTACGAGTCTGGGACTTACAGGGACCCAGCCTGATTTACATTGGAGCTTTGCTGGGATCATTTCCCGCTGATGTATTTGGAGGTTGGCAGAGGTTGGCCCTGCCCTTCTTCATTTGCTATGGAGCAATTTCAGAAAGTTAATTAACCTGGGCTAGTTCCCCTCCTTTGGAACTCCAGATGGACTTCAAATTTGCCTTTTAAAAATGACCTACATCCTGGGAAATGGATAAGACAAACCCTCATCCATTTTTATTTTAGAATGCTCTTTTTTTTTTTTTCTCAACTCACTTGATAATTAGTAATTTACCTCTACCATGTTCAGATTTGTTAACACATATTTTAATTGCTTATTTTGTGCAAATTACTATGTTAGGCACTTTGAAGAACACAGAGAAATGGAAAATCCAGTCTTTGACCTCAAGGAATTTGCAGTCTTAGTGGGATTATAAAATCTGAAATGAAAATTGATGCAACATTTTAGATTGTGGGAAGTCCCAAATGACTGAGTGAGTACGTGCTAAGCTTTTAGTCGGGTCTGCCTCTTTGCAACCCCATGCACTGTAGCAGACCAGGCTCCTCTGTCCATGGGATTTCCCAGGCAGGAATACTGGAGTAGCCCGCCAGGCCCGCCTCCAGGGAATCTTCCTGACCCAGGGACTGAACCTGTTCCTCTTAAGTCTCCTGCATTGGTAGGCGGGTTCTTTACCACTCTTGCCATCTATGAGCAGTAAATGCACTGAGATTTTTTGAAGCACAGATTCCCTTTCTGCCACTGTGCTGTTTGCAGTTAGTGAGGGCTGGTAAACGCAGGCTTCAGAATCATACTGTGTGACCTTGGATGAGTCTCTTGCCCTTTCTAAACCTCGATTTCTTCTCTTGGAAAAAAGGGGGGGGGATAATATAAACCTCTCAGGAGTTGAGGGGATTAAATAATTTTGTGTAGCTTTCAGCAACATGCCTAGTACATAAGGGGTGCTGAATAGAAGCCATTCTAACTGTCAAGCCATTGGCAATGTTACCTGCTCCACAGTGCTCTGAGCAGACTGATGGCTGAAGGCTTAGACACAGGCCCATGGACAGTACAGCATTTTTTTTTTTTTTTTAATGCTATCTGGGGCCAAGGATTTGGGATAATGTTTCAATTCTGAGCATCTCTTGCTTCCTACTTCCCCTCCATCCTTTCTGTGTGTTAGTAGTTCAGTTGTGTCTGACTCTCTGTGACTCCATGGACTGTAGCCCTCCAGGTGCCTCTGTCCATGGAATTCTCCAGGTAAGAATACTGGCTGCTAAGTCACTTCAGTCGTGTCCGACTCTGTGCGACCCCAGAGATGGCAGCCCACCAGGCTACCCCGTCCCTGGGATTCTCCAGGCAAGAACACTGGAGTGGGTTGCCATTTCCTTCTCCAATGCATGAAAGTGAAAAGTGAAAGGGAAGTCGCTCAGTCATGTCTGACTCTTAGCGACCCCATGGACTGCAGCCTACCAGGCTCCTCCATCCATGGGATTTTCCAGGTAAGAATACTGGAGTGGGGTGCCATTGCCTTCTCCGAAGAATACTGGAGTGGTTACCATTTCCTTCTCCAGGGGATCTTCCTAACCCAGGGATCAAACCTGGGTCTCCCTCATTGCAGTCAAATTCTTTACCATCTAAGCCACCAGGGAAGTCATTCTTTAATCCCTAAAATAAATGTGGGATCAGGGATCAGACATACAGTTGATACAAGGCTTCACCTAATGAACTGCCCTAGAATTCAGATGACTGTTGGGAAGGACAGAGTTGTGAGGAAGGAGCTGTGTTTAAAATCTAGAAAGGACATTATTCCATGAAACCAGCCCCAATCTCCACCTGCAAGGAGTGAGTGATTCAATGAGAAAGATCTTACAGGGATTCCCATGTCTTATGACTGGTTGCCGTGTTGTATTTTTTCTCCTAATTTAGTAGGAAGTGTTTGACCACAACTTTCATGCTGTCATCTCAGGAATAGGGTGTGAGGATGGAGGTTTCCACTGCTGGTAAATATGCACAGGTGAAAAAAGGTCCCACTTCTAGGTCTTAAAACTTCCCTAAGACTTCTCACATGCATCGTGTTCAGAGCTGGGCCTAATTAGAAATGACCCCAGGGGAAGATTTCATTTTGCTTTTAACAGGTTTTCTCCCAGTGGGCTTGGGAAGCAGACGGTCCTCTCTCACAGGCCAGCTCCCCACCGTTCACCCCAGGACACCTTGCCAGCAGCAGGTGGGAAGATAGGCAACCTTGGAAAGCTGATCAAGGTTGACTTTCCATGTTGCTCCCCTGAAAGCTACTGGGGAAAAGAGTGCAAAGTTGGAGCTCCAGCAACCTTGTAGTTAGTTTAAAACTGTATCTGCCTGTGAAATTGTTTCCAGGCCTCAGGGATTTTTGCCCAGCTATTCCCAGGCTTCTAGAGCCAAGCGTTCAGAGGATGGAGTTCCCACCCGGATTTTGGGGACTGGCGTTATCCCATCAGGCGCATGATCATGTTTACTGGGATCTGTGCTCACTTTGGAGGCTGCTTTATGAGTATTCACCGAATGGCCTCTCACTTGGAGGCCAGAAGGGCATTTTGTATTACTGTAGGATGCCAGCATACACCACCCCCAAATAGGCCTCTAGGCATAAGGATTGCTTTGAGAAACAGCAGACAGAGAGAAGTTCTGGAAACAGAATAAAAGTTGCCCTTTTGTAAAGAAAATTTATGCCTATAAAGGAGATCTCCATTTGAAAGAGGGAGAAGGGGGTCTCCCTTTCTGGACCAGGAGGAGAAGGATGACTCTAAACCAGAAGAGGCTTAGCCATGGTGAAGCCACAGGCTGAAGTTTGTATAAAGAAGTTTACCCTATTTAGTTCCTGGTCACCTGTCCACACGTGACCTCCCCCCACCACTATCCTCTCTTTGATTTATCTAAGGGTGGTATTTTAGCCTGAATTCTAAGCTGCCTCCTTGAGTTACTTATTTTTCTAGGTGTATCCCATGTGTGTGGGATGTACACGTTAGTAAATGTTACTTTTTTTCTTGGCAATCTCTCTCTCGTTCCAGGGGCCCCAGCCAGGAACTTAGAAAGGTGGAGGAAAATTTTTTCCTACCCTGCAGGACCAAAGTCATGAAACTCCTTTCATTTAGATGTTTAACATGGTCTAAATATACTTTTAGCCAGAGATAAGGGGATCCAAGGACAAGCCTGAAACCTACACCAGCACGGGGCATGCGTGTACATGTCTGTGTGCACACAGAAGTCTATTAATTTATGCAAACAAAACAATTATATGACATTGTATGGGGGATGGTTAAAGGTATTAAATTTTTAAATGCCAATATTTAAATCAGGGTTACAAAAGTTGTGGTATGATTTGGTGCCATCCTTCCTTTTAAAAATATAATATGCTTATAGCATCCAAATTTGAGAGTGAACTATGTTTAGACAGCTTCCCTGGTGGCTCAGATGGTAAAGAATCTGCCTGCAATGTGGGAAACCCAGGTTCAATCCCTGGGCTGGGGAGATCCACTGGAGAAGGGAATGCCTACCCACTCCAGTATTCTTGCCTAGAGAATCCCATGGACAGAGGAACCTGGCAGGCTACAGTCTATGGGATTGCAAAGAGTCAGACATGACTGAGTGACTAACACTCCCCTGTATTTAAATGGCCTGAATATGTACCGAAAGTTGCAGTGAATGCTTATTAAGCTGATTATAAACCCAAAATACATGGCACCCAAGATGGCAAGTACAAAGATATTTATGGCAACAAGAGGGCAAATTGATAGAAACCAGAATTGTTTTGGAAAATCTGGAAGGAATGTTGTGTTAAGTATGGGAATTTCTCCTGGAAAATGTAGCTCATACTATGCCAGTCAGGGTGAGTCCTAGTCACCTTCTTCCTCAGAACTGACAGACCATTTTAATCTCTTGAAAACTGTGTAATTTCAGACTTCTCCATTTCATTCATTACAGCAGACACAATGGATACAAAAACAACTTGTATATTGTTTGGTTCTATTAAATGCTAATTACCATTAGTACTGGGCTATACTGATGAGCTGTTCCGGGCAAGAATGCTGGAGTGGATCGCCAGTGCCTTCTCCGATACTGATGAGCTGTGGTGTAGTGTGTTAAGCTTTGACTTTGCACGACCCCAAAGAAACTAGGTCCAGAGGTAACTAGAAGCCTGTGTTGACTTTCTTACATAAACCTACCCCGAACACTAATACGGAGGGCTGTTTATAAACAGCCCTCCGAGACGAGGAGTGTTGCCCCTTAAGTGTGCAGAGATGAGCGTTTGGCTCTGAGAAGTGTTTTGGAAATATTTGAATTGGCCTGAATTCCCAGGTTTGAGGCAGAACTGTGGGCCCTCCACGTGGATTGTTTGTTGTGGTTGCAGTTGCCAACACTGGTTCTCAAAGTTTAAGAGAGGTGTCAGTCGGTGGTGATGCTGTTCTCATCTTCTGCGTGTGCTAGAGAAAAGGACATGCCCAGAAGCAGACAGGCTTGAAAGCAAGTGCCTGTGTGTTTACAGGGAGGAGAGAAGGAAAGGCCAGGGGTGGGGGAGGGGGAGCACTATCAGTCTGACGGAGCGTGCGTTGGTACTTTCTAGATAAAATGCCCCCTAAGAAAAAACAACAGATCAACCTCAACCATTAGCTCTGCTGAGATGCACTTCACCAAAGGAGCAACTTCTCTCTGTTGAGAGAAAATGCAATTTTAAAAAGGTGCTGACTCCAGCTGGTACTCACATCAGCCCCTAACTTGACCTACTATGAGCAGACCTCTGTGGGTCTCCCAGGGTGGTCAATGAGCCAAAAATCAACCTTTCAGAAGATCAGAGCCCTAAGGTCTGGCCTACGAACTGTATCATAGCATATTTTGGGACTGTGGATAAGAAATAATTATATAGCTGAAAACCAAAAGTTGGTAGATTTATTCCATTCCAGACTTAGTGCCTCCTAGTTAATATAATTTGACTTCTCCTCTCTTTTAGTCTGTCCTGCCCGCCTCAGATTTTTTTGTTTTTAAACCAGAGTGAATCATGACATGCATTGGGGTCTCATAAAAATTAGAGAATGGCATCACTGACTCGATGGACCTGAGTTTGGGTGAACTCCGGGAGTTGGTGATGGACAGGGAGGCCTGGCGTGCTGCAATTCATGGGGTCACAAAGAGTCGGACACGACTGAACAACTGAACTGAACTGAACTGAATCACTTGGTAAGATAGAAATCATGATCATGAAAATTAGGGGTTTGAGAAAATCCCTCTCTGAATGACTTCTCAGGAGAAGCAAGGAGCTGTCCTTTTGAGAAGATTTCAATGTCATACTCCTTTTTCCTCTCACTAACTCAAATTTCTAGAATATTCTCTTAACTGTAGTCAAATAGTAATAATAATAATGGTAGTAATAAAAAGAAACATAAAGATTTGTGGCTAAAAGAAGCCTTAGTACTTAAAGAAAAAGAAAATGAACCTGCTGAACAACTTCAGCTTTGCCTCCTTTGAGATGCTATCTTGTAGCAGGACTTAAAAAAAAATTTGCATGATGTAGTTACTAATTATATAACTTGAGAATTAGACACTAGGACATGTATCCAGTCTCTATTACCATCCTAGAGAGAAACAGAACACTGAATTCCAGTACTGAATGTATCATTTAGAGTGCTACATCAGCTCTTCAAAGGAAAGCATAATTTCTAGGGCTGAGGAAGAAGCAACTAAAATCACAGTTTACACAGAACAGTTTGATCCCTGTCTAGGGTAAAATGAGTCTCTGGTTTTGTTGTTGCTATTTTTCTTTCTTGGCCATGCTGGTGGTTTACTGTGTGTGTGCGTTCAGTCATTTGCACATTTGTGTATATGGTCTGCTTGTCTAATCACGGCTTCCTTAGGGTCATCATCCACAGTCATACAAATCATGCAGCCTCACTCCCACTCCTCACCCCCTGAATAGGGCCGTGATGCTGTGAGTCAAGATCAGGACCACTGCCAAGCCTAATACAGGCCCCGGACACAGCAGAAAAAAGAACTGCCCCGATTCTCCTGTGAGCAGGGGAAGGAGGTTAAGCAGGGACGACTTTGCTGAGTTGGAAGGCGTACTGTAGAGAGAGTGAGGAATCTTTTGATCTTCATTTGTAGGTGTGATCTTGGGTCTTACATAGGCCTGGTGGTTTCTCTAGCCCTGGGCATTGGCTCAGAAATTTGCAAAGTTCCCAAACCAGTTATGGAATCAGGTCCTGGCCTGCCCTTAGGCAGTTCAGGGCACTGGGGCCTGAGCAGTAGACGCTGCCCTCCCTCCTCTCTTGGTCATCCTCGGTCCACCTTCCTCTCTGGCAGTGAAACCCCCTTGGGTTTGGCAAGGCGACCCCTATCCCTCAAAGTGAGAGTATGACCAGAGGAACCAAAGAAGTTCATCCTTGGTATTAACTTTGCAATTCTGCTCTCAAAGTTTTCCCAAACTTTTTATACCTTTATACATTCTACTAGAAATTTGGGGGATGGGGGGGAAGAAAAATTCTAATTTGATCCTATTTGTTTTGAGGGTGTTGTCCAGGCACTGGTATTTTTTAAAAGCTGTTAGTCGATCCTAACATTTATCTCAGGTTAAGAAAGGCTGAGATGGAGTCAGGCAGTGCCCAGAAGCTGAAGTCTAGACAGCCTGCCAGAGGCTCTTTTTGCTTTCTACGTTTCCATCCATGTTGCCAGTACACCCTCTCCCACCCCTGTACCCCCAAACCTTCATACAACTGCACTGGGCATGTTTCAACAGGGCTGCTCTTGAGGTTGGAGATCTCTCTCTCCCGGCAACCAGAAATATATGTCTGGGAGAAGCTAGATTGTTTAACTGCACTGACGACCTTCGTGTGACCTAGGGCTCCTTCCTAGGGACATATAAGCCCATCTGCTCTTTTCACAGGGGCTCCGTTTTAACTGGTGCCATCAGGCAATCTCTGCCTTTCAGGATATTGTCAGGTCTGTACCTAGGCTTTGGAGGACTCAGATGTCTGGATCACAATCTGAATGGCAGCGTTCCTGCTTTCTGGAATGTTGGATTCATGCATCAAAGCCATAGAGGAACGGCTGGCATTTTGTTGCTCAATCTGGACTCAAAATTCTTAGAGATTGGAATTTTGCTAATGAGAGCATCTATAGTGGAAGTTAGACTAAGGGGATAAGTTAAAGATTGGGCTTTGGTGGGTGTCTGTCTTCTGATTAGGATACTGGTGGTTTAATGGCTGAGAAGTATGCAGTTAGTTATATATGGAGACTCGTGATTATGTAAGAGATTCCCCAGCAGATTAGAATATCTGTGATCAGTACTGGAAGGTTCTAGAGGCCTTTGCTTCACCCCAGTGCCACAGACGGCCATCTCCAGCCTCCTGAAGCCCGGCTCCGTTTGTGTGCTGTGTCAGGGATAATGAAATCAGACAGGCCCACAGAGACCGCTTTTCCCCCCTCACAAATTTTTAATAAAATGCTTTGAACAACAGAGCTGGGCATCTCTGAAGCCTGAAATTAAAGCAGTAAGATGGAAGATGACTCGCTTGTCAGTCTGCACCAGACTGCATCACCAATACAAATTCCCAGGGAGCTTTTTCTAAATCTGCCGACAATGTGAGGCTTTCCATCTGGAGTCTTCTCTTCCTTATTTTCATAGGAAGAAAATCCAGCACTGAGCAAGAGAAAAAAGGGACCCTTCATTCTCTGCCACTAACATGTGACTCAAGCCCTGAATTGGGTTTTCACAGAAAGTAATTTTGGGAGAGACTCACTCTTGAATATGTAAGTGTCCCTGATTCAGATTTCTGGAGACAGAAAGTAATCAGTTATTCATATGCTCATCACTGCTCACCCACTTGCTTTGCAAGAGGAATGACCACTTGAGGTTCCTGGACTCTCTAGATCCCCATGTTCACCTTAGTCTTCCCTCCCTCCACCCTCCCCCCGCAACCCGCTGCCACAGGAAAATACTTACTAGATTCCCAGGTGGAACTAGTGGTAAGGACTCCACCTGCCAATGCAAGAGACCTAAGAGGCGCAGGTTCCATCCCTGGGTCAGGAAGATACCCTGGAGAAGAGAATGGCTACCCATGTCAGTATTCTTGCCTGGAGAATCGCATGGTTGGAGAAGCTTGGTGGGCTACAGTCCGTAGAGTCACAGTCAGATACAACTGAAGCGACTTAGCACATAGAAGGATACAACTCAGGAACACCCAGATGGAAGAGATACACAAAGCTGCTGCTGCTGCTGCTAGGTCGCTTCAGTCGTGTCTGACTCTGTGTGACCCCATAGACAGCAGCCCACCAGGCTCCGTCCCTGGGATTCTCCAGGCAAGAACACTGGAGTGGGTTGCCATTTCCTTCTCCAATGCATGAAAGTGAAAAGTGAAAGTGAAGTCGCTTAGTCGTGTCCAACTCTTAGCGACCTCATGGACTGCGGCCTACCAGGCTCCTCCGTCCATGGGATTTTCCAGGCAAGAGTACTGGAGTGGGGTGCCATCGCCTTCTCCGATACACAAAGCAAGGGTGGGTAAAAGGGTGCAGAACTTCCATGCCCCATCAGAGCTCACTACCCGCCCAGTACCACTACATATTCATCAAGCTGGAACTTCTCTGGATCCCATAAGTTCAGGGATTTTTTTTTTTCCCTCCTAGGTTTTTTGTTTACTTGTTTTGTTTTTGTTTTTTAACTGGAAGAAGATTACTTTACAATGTCATATTGGTTTCTGTCATACCACCTTCGTCTTGATGTCCACTCTTGCCTGGGCACTGGTGAAGGAATACAGCATGCCTGGTGTCTTGGAGCTGGCATGCCAGGGCCCAGGACTGACCAGTGACACTCACAGAAGTACTATAATGTCATCTCAGGTGGCGCTAAGTGTCATGAGGACAAAATCAAACACACGACGGGGCTGAGCATCATGGAGGATGGGGATATTTTAGATAAGGTGTGTGTGAAAGGCGTCTAAGCTCTACGTTGTAAATTAAGTATCTATGTAGGCTGACCCTTTTTTCAAAGCAAAACTCTTGGCATTAATTCTGCAAGTAAAAGTGTTTCGTCTTCTACGAAAGAAACTTCATTTGACTGAAATTTGAGAATTAGTAGCTCTCTTTTTTTCTCCTCTCCATTCCCTTCTCTACTTTCTCCTCTCCTCCCGCTCCATCTCAATCCCAGTTCCTCTCTTCTCCTGTGTCTCTTTTTCATCTTTCTCCTGTCTTGACCATGTATTCATATCCAGGAAGAAAAATAAATGCAAAATACTTCTACCCCTTTGTATATCAGGGGTTATTTCTAGAGTCCTAAGCTCACCAACGGGAAGGTTTGCAGCAGTTCACCTCTGCGGCCTTGCATCTTCTTGCTGGGTCCCTCCAGATGGAAATTTGACCATACCTATCTGGGGGCTCAGGCCTAGACTTCCTATAACATATAAAAGACATGAGTCTCCTGCTGAAAATGCCTAAAGAAAACAGTGAACCACCAATCTAAGTTCTGTACTGATACTACCTGTTTTTTTCCACATTAAGGCAAAGCTAAATGAGGTCATCTTTTTTGTGGCCATGTCTCCAGTATGGCTCAGTGTCCTGGCAGAGGATACAGTTCCACACAAGTAGTTTTAAGTGAAGAGAGTATAGTGATGGGGTTATGTGAGTGGTAGGGTACAAGCAAGGGAGCAAATAGTGGTTGGTGAAGCAGAGATCAGAGAGCAGAAAGCCATTACTCCTCCAGGGCTGAAGAGCAAGGGGAAGGGGAATTTGCTTCCAGAGCCCAGTGAGAACAGGAATCCTGAAGGCAGTGACCTGACAGGATGCCGCCTGTCAGAGGACGGCAAGGAGCAGGAGCCAAGCAGGCAGGAAATATCCAAGCAGGCTGTCTCTCCTCTCACTCTCTAGCCTCAAACCCACCCCGAAGTCTGCTGTCTGGGAGCATGGACAGCTGCCCCGGGGATGCAGAACAGAGACAGAGAAAGGAGCAGGAGGAAAGAACGTTCAGGATCTAGAGTCCACAGACCAGCCTTCCTACCCACCTCCTATTAGATGTTCCATGGGCGCATCCAGAGTGGCTACTACACCAATCATCCTTCATTTCTTCCTTCAGTTGTAATAGCCACATATTGAGCAGCATCACGTTTGGTAAATGGGCCCCTGATCAAAGTGCTAAGGTGACCTAATTCTATCCCAGCTTTTAATTTCCTCTATTTTCAGCAACTGGTCTGTGAAGACTTGATCTGACCCTGTGTGTCCTGCCTGTGGCCCCTCTGTTCCCCAAGTCCTTCTTTTGTAGTTGAAAAGTTCATTTCCAAAGACTTTAATGATTTCCTTTCTAAGTAAACTCATAAGAAATTCCCCTTCAATTTTAGGGCCTGTCTATGATTTTCTTATTCCTTAATATTTTCTTTCAGAGAGAAATTCAGGACTTGAAAGTCAGCCTAAGGTCATTTGCCTGTCGTGGAAGCCATAAAGATGAAAGCACATTTATCTTGGTGCGGGGGGGCGGTGGGCAGGGAGGGGGCTGTTACAGCCTGGTTCTTGTTGAAGCCTTTCTAATGACCATATTCTCTGGCTCTGGCTACAGTTATTTCATGGTTTATATTACAGGCTATAGCAGTTCCTTTCTTGGCTGAAATCATTTTTTGGCCTTGGCTGAGAGTATTTTTTTTTTTTCTTTTTGCCCTAAGAAAAAGACAGCTCTTGAGAACTTTGCCAAAGACACACATTCACACAAACCTGCCCAATAAATCAGTGTTTAAAAAATGTAATAGCTCAGCTCACATTTAGTATGAAGAATGGCTGTTGTCTACCTCTGTCCACTTTGAAGAAACGCATCTCTCTGCTGCTTCTGAGGAAGGATCCTGTCCTTTGCTGTGTTTCGTGGGTGAACAGAGAGATACCACCTTAAACTGATATTGATCCACAGGCTTTACCAACCCAAAGCCCTACCAAGGGCATGTCCGCTCATCTGAAAGCTGAATAGCATCACTAATTAGACCCAGGATTTATGCTTCTGTTCCTTGGGTAGCACTTCATAAGCACCTCCAAACTCACCCTCTCTCTAGCCTGAGACTAAGGAAGGCACGTGTGAAAGAAGCTGTCAATATTAAGTGATGTTCTATTGGAACCCTTGAGGCCTTACTGTTGCTGAGAGTCATGTGGCCTCTGTTTGTAGCTCTGGAAAGTTTAAGTGTTCAGCCTTGAAGAGAGGACCTCCACCCATGAAAATCTGTCTTTAGCCCATTCCATATTCAGTGAAATT
>NW_011494735.1:5576790-5577001 GCF_000754665.1 Bison bison bison | reverse complement strand
GTGAAATGCTGAATGGCCCAGTCCTTGGGCTAGCCAGGTCTCCTGCCTGCTGGGAAGAGCCAGCAGCCATGAGAGCCACACTCTGCAGTCTCTGCTCACTATTGGGTCTGTTTTCAACAGCCAGCAGGAACACCTGCACGCCCGCCCTTCTGAGGTGGGCGCAGCTGCTGTGACAGTGACACATGGTCTGTGGGGCAGGCCTGGCACATAC
>NW_011494735.1:5572710-5576690 GCF_000754665.1 Bison bison bison | reverse complement strand
TACTTGTCAGTCCCTCTGTGGTCCTCTTTTCTACAGCCTTTCCCACCCTCCTGAGACTGTTCTTTCTTCTGGATTTATTTCAGTGACCCTTGGGGTTGAGGCAGTTTATTTTGCCCCGCTTCCTGGATCTAGCATTTATTGTCTGCAAATACTGTTATTTGCAAAGAGGACTAGATCCTGGTTTTTAGATTCTCAGTAACTGGCGAATCTGCTGTGACCAGTGCTCAAGCTAGCGTCCACCCTGCTTTCTATGAAAGGGTTAACCTCAAGGCAGCGTGTTGTGTCAGCCCCGCTGGTCTTCCGCCAGCTTCCCTCTGATGGGCTGCGGGCTACCATATTAGGAATGTGTGAAGATTCAGCTCCCCGGTGTACACAGCAGGAGCTCTCCTGTCAGTCTGAAAGGCAGGCGCTATATTTAGCATCAGGCCCCAGGGAATAGCAGCTCCACGTGGGAGGGGGCTGCGGGAATGCAGTTGTGCATTGAATCTCAACCCCAATCCCCACGGAGGAGGCTGAAGCCCTGGGAAAGAGCTGGGCTCTTCCTCCCTCCACCTCCAGTGTCTGCATGGCGTCTTTTCCCGGTCAGGGAAGAAGTCCCTTTCATCTCTGCTGTTTCTTTTAACATGGAGGAAAGGAACCATGATTGTTGAATGAACCATCACTCAAAATGTTGTAAACAGCGATTTGTCTCCCTCCAGCCCTCTTCTCCCATATCGAGTTAACTAACCACTAATATAATGCGTGGAATAATTTTATTGCCTTATGATCTCTCTCTACTGAGGAAATAAGAGGAATTGCCTCCCTTTGGTTTTTGCAGAAAATGTATCTTTGGTACTAAAAAGGTTTTATTTCACATTGCAGAAGCCTCTGGGTCTAAAAGTATATCTTCCTTTATAAAATATAATTGTATAAGTAAAACATAATTACATATAAATTGATTTCTTACAAAGTCCATATATAATTTTATATAATATAGTAACATTCTATGAAAGAGTTGTTAACTCATTTGATGATATGGAGGAAGTGCCTTGTTTAATGGACTTGTAACAGTAGCTCTGTTTTAAGGGTAGTTTATTGAGGGTAGAAGGAGAAAGGGTGACAGGGGATGAGATGGTTGGATAGCATCATAGACTCAGTGGACATGAGTTTGAGCAAACTCTTGGAGATAGTGAAGGACAGGGAAGCCTGGCGTGTTGCAGTCCATGGGGTTGCAAAGAATCGGACATGACTTAGCAACTGCTGCTGAGTCACTTCAGTCATGTCTGACTCTGTGCGACCCCATAGATGGCAGCCCACCAGGCTCCCCCATCCCTGGGATTCTCCAGGCAAGAACACTGGAGTGGGTTGCCATTTCTTTCTCCAATGCATGAAAGTGAAAAGTGAAAGGGAAGTCGCTCAGTCATGTCCAACCCTCAGTGACCCCATGGACTGCAGCCTTCGAGGCTCCTCCGTCCATGGGATTTTCCAGGCAAGAGTACTGGAGTGGGGTGCCATTGCCTTCTCCGACTTAGCAACTAAACAACAACAATAACCCAGGAATGATCAGTTCCAGGGGCAGTTTTGCTCTGTGTCTCTCTCTCTCCCCGCTACCTTTGCCATTTCAATTGACTAAGACTTCAGATTTGGCCAAGTTCATTTCTAACTAGGAGGCTTGGGAAACATTTAAAATATGGTATTCTCCTTATTCCCACATATTTGCCTCTGCAACAAAACTCACTAATTTCCCCAGACTGTTTGGTAGTTGAGTGAAGAGCTATAGTCAAAATATTGCATAGGCCTAAAGTTTCTGATTGGGAAATGCATTGAAATAAAAAGTCAAAGCCACAGCATTTGTAACCACCATCATCCACAGCAGGAATTCTGCTTCAGAGCTCCAGCTAGGATGAAATGATCTTTTAGATGGCCCTGATTGAAACTAAGTCTTTCCTGATATCTCAGTTGGTAAAGCAGAGAAGGCGATGGCACCCCACTCCAGTACTCTTGCCTGGAAAATCCCATGGATGGAGGAGCCTGGTAGGCTGCAGTCTATGGGGTCGTGAAGAGTCAGACATGACTGAATGACTTCACTTTCACTTTTCACTTTCATGCATTGCAGAAGGAAATGGCAACCCACTCCAGTGTTCTTGCCTGGAGAATCCCAGGGACGGGGGAGCCTGGTGGGCTGCCGTCTATGGGGTCGCACAGAGTTGGACACGACTGAAGTGACTTAGCAGCAGCAGCAGCAGTTGGTAAAGATTCTGCCTGCAATACAGGAGACCCCAGTTTGATTCCTGGGTCAAGAAAATCTGCTGGAGAAGGGATAGACTACCCACTCCAGTATTCTTGGGCTTCCCTGTGGCTCAGCTGGTAAATAATCTGGCTGCAATACAGGAGATCTGGGTTCAATCGCTGGGTTGGGAAGATCCCCTGCAGAAGGCAACGGCTATTCACTTCAGTATTCTGGCCTGGAGAATCGGGGTCACAAACAGACACAACTGAGTGACTTTCTTAAAACTGTAGCATAATCTGTGTGACTGGGTTAGAGTGGTCAACAGTCTGGTAAACTGAAGACCTTTAGAATACTGCAGATGGATAATGGGAATCCTTGCAGGAGAGAATTTAACTGGATCAGCAGCACATCCTTCTGTGTGTATTGTTCAGGAAAAGTACACACAGCAAGTGTATAATGTGCACTATGGCCAGGTATGGATAAAAGTTAACCATGATGCTTCTGTGCAGATCCAGAGGGCCCTGGAAAAGTGGGGGTTGGGCAGATACCGAGGATGGAGGCAGAGTCGATAGAGGGAAGGAAGGCTGAGACTTGTGTACTGACAGCCAGGTATGGAAGCCCAGGCAGAAGCTACGGTCCGGGAAAGACCCCAGAGATGACAGTGCCTGCAGAGGCAGGTGGGGTGGGGCACAGGGGGCCATGGTAAGAGGAATCTCAGGGAGGCAGTGTAGGAGGTAGGCTAATTAGGAGCCATGGTCCTGCCTCCAGAAGACCAGGCATCTTGGAGTGGGATGGTAGTTTGGAAGAGATGGGGGAGAGCAGGCAAGGAATGCAAGGCAAAGATGCATGCAAAGAGGAACTACTTAAGGTTTCAAGACAAGGGTGCAGGCAGAGACAAATCAGCAAGAATCTGGCTTCCAGATAATTACAGTTCGTAATAATGATTATGATAACTAATGATTATTACCCATTATGTGCCAAGCCTGGAAAACACTGAGCTAAGCATATTGTATGCACTGTATGCATCGTCTTGTATAATTTTATTTTTTGGCCCTGCCACACAGCTTGTGGATCTCAGTTCCCAGTTCAGGGCTCTTGGCAATGAAAATGGAGTCCTAACCACTGGACTGCCAGGGAATTCCCTGTCTTACATAATTTTTCTAGTAATCCTATAACCTTGATGTTCTTATTTTTATTAATTGGAATATAGTGACTTACAATGTGATAGTTTCTGCTGTGCAGCAAAATGAATCAGCTATATGTATACATAATTTCCCTCTTTTTTGGATTTCCTTCCCATTTAGGTCACCACAGAGCACTGACTAGAGTTCCCTGTGCTATACAGAAGGTTCTCATTAGTTCAGTTCATTTGCTCAGTCGTGTCCTAATCTTTGCGACCCCATGAACTGCAGCATGCCAGGCCTCCTTGTCCATCACCAACTCCCAGACTTTACTCAAACTCATGTCCATTGAGTCAATGACACCATCCAAGCATCTCACCCTCTGTCATCCCCTTCTCCTCTTTCCTTCAATTTTTCCCAGCCATCAGGGTCTTTTCCTTCGCATCAGGTGGCCAAGTATTGTAGCTTCAACTTCAGCATCAGTCCTTCCAATGAATATTCAGGACTGATTTCCTTTAGTATGGACTGGTTGGATCTCCTTGCAGTCCAAGAGACTCTCAAGAGTCTTCTCCAACACCACAGTTCAAAAGCATCAATTCTTCAATGCTCAACTTTCTTTATAGTCCAACTCTCACATCCATACATGACTA
>NW_011494735.1:5548502-5572610 GCF_000754665.1 Bison bison bison | reverse complement strand
AGCCTTGACTAGATAGACCTTTGTTGACAAAGTGATGTCTCTGCTTTTTAATATGCTGTCTAGGTTGGTCATAACTTTTCTTCCAAGGAGCAAGCGTCTTTTAATTTCATGGCTGCAATAACCATCTGCAGTGATTTTGGAGCCCCCAAAAATAAAGTCTGCCACTGTTTCCACTGTTTCCCCATCTATTTCCCATGAAGTGATGGGACTAGATGTCATGATCTTAGTTTTCTGAATGTTGAGTTTAAGCCAACTTTTTCACTCTCCTCTTTCACTTTCAACAAGAGGCTCTTTAGTTCTTCTTCGCTTTCTGCCATAAGGGTGGTATCATCTGCATATCTGACGTTATTGATATTCCTCCCCACAATTTTGATTCCAGCTTATGCTTCATCCGGCCCAGCATTTCTCCTGATGTACTTTGCGTATAAGTTAAATAAGCAGGGTGACAATATACAGCCTTGACATACTCCTTTCCCGATTTGGAACCAGTCTGTTGTTTCATGTCCAGTTGCTTCTTGATCTGTATATAGATTTCTCAGGAGGCAGGCGAGGTGGTCTAGTATTCCCATCTCTCTCAGAATTTAAATAGTTTGTTGTGACCCACACAGTCAAAGGCTTTAGCATAGTCAATAAGGCAGAAGTAAATGTTTTTCTGGAACTCTCCTGCTCTCATTAGTTATTTTATACATAATGTCAATAGTGTATAAATGTCAATCCCAATCTCCCAATTCATCCCACTTCCCTTGTTCCCCCTTGGTGTCCATACATTTGTTCTGTGTCTGTGTCTCTATTTCTGCTTTGCAAATAGGTTTGCCTGTACCATTTTCCTAGATTCCACAAATATGCATTAATAAATGATACTTGTTTTTCTCTGTAAGTGGCACAATTTCATTCCTTTTTATGGCCGAGTAATACTCCATTGTGGTACTCTTATTTTCATCATTAAACATATGGGGAAAGTGAGGCAAAAGGTACTTGGTTAATGAATAATGGAGCAGAGATTCAAATCCCCGATTTCTGACTAGAACCTCAAAACCTAACTGCTTCACCACACTGATTCTCCAAATGCTAGAGCTCTTGAAACAAGTTTAAGGTTTAGTTAAAAAAGGTGGAAGCTGTTTCTAGCATCAGAATTTCTCACTCTACAAGTTGGATCTGATGCTGTTATTTATTTGAGTAGCTTATCATATGTAAGAGATTGGGCTAAGTGCTGGGCCTATGGGGATAAACTTGATAGAGTCCCTCAAGGAATATTGTGATAGACAAAATATATAAATCACAGCACCATGTGGTAAGCGCTTATAAAGCATAGTATTAAGTACTGAAATGGCAACCTACTCCAGTACTCTTGCCTGGAGAATCCTGTGGACAGAGGAGCCTGGTGGGCTGCTGTCCATAGGGTTGCGTAGAGTCGGACACGACTGAAGCGACTTAGCATATGCATGTATGCATTGGAGAAGGAAATGGCAACCCACTCCAGTATTCTTGCCTGGAGAATCCCAGGGATGGAGGAGCCTGCTGGGCTGCCATCTATGGGGTCACACAGAGTCAGACATGACTGAAGCAACTTAGCAGCAGCAGCAAAGTGGGGGTTAACGGTGAAAGGAACAAGAGAAAGCTTGAAGAGGTGATATTTAAGGATTCTTGAGGGAACAGTAACAGTGGCCCAGGTTGACAGGCAATGAAGGATATTCTTCTAGGTGAAGAGGGGGGATTGCTTGGATTATTGGGGATCTGCAAGCAGCCTGGTATAGGTGGAGCAGTAGGATATTAAGTAGGAAAGTACGCTGAAGCCATATAATAAAAGGCCTTACATCCCAGAGTAAGGAGGTTAAGGTCTGTTGAGTTTCAAACTAGAGCTTCTGAAAATCTCCTTATACCAAGGTCAGGACTGATCACAGGGATGATTCTGTAGGCTATGCTGAAAATCATGCCTTGGGTTAAGGGAGAAATCCTAAATGGCAACTAGTCTGGCCTGATAAGATCCAGATAAACAGGATCCCAAAGAATTTGTCCTGAAGGGTCATAACTGTCTTTGGAATATATAGATAAGCCATCTTCCTTTGCCTACAATACCCTGAGCACGTTAGCTGGAGCTTCTAATAAAAACTTGTTCCAGTACTCATGAAGATTTTCAATTTCCTTTTAACCTGCAAGAAGCTGATTAAATTAAGCACTATTGACTTCCAGGCTCTTAAAATAGAAACTCATTTAGAGGGATCAGCAGTCAGAATAACATTCAGTGTCACCCTCTGGTTCACTCCTTTCCGCCACTCTCCCTTGGTTCCACAGAGATAGAATATTTTTCATCCATGACGCTCTGTAGATGTGTAGGTTTTCCTGGGGAACCCAACTCTCCACCTTCTCAGTAGCTACTTGCTGAAGAAACATGTCACAGGACCAGACTGACTCCTTTAAGTTTTGGATAAAAACCACAATATGGACACTTGCCAGTGGCCAGGAATCCTACCGGGCCTCCGCAGAAATGTACTTCTGTCTTCTTCCAGTTGGTTGTTTCATACCTTCTCCTCCCTCCCACTTCCCACACCTGCTTCTTCCACCAATGAGCTCATCTTATCGTTCATTTAATGATACCAGCCCTCAGAGTGGAAACCTGACCTTCCTGCCATTCTTCTCCACAAACCTGCTCACAGCTGGCCCACTGTCCACTCCAGCACCTGTGTTTCATGCACTTTCTCCCCTTATTACCCCTTTCCTTGATGACCCCTGTTTCCTCCATCAAGAATTTCTTCTCTGCTTTCTCAGTCAATAGTATACAAACATGCTTCAGAGTCTCCCACCTTAGAAAAAAATCTTACGTTTCCCAACCCCACATCCTTCTCCAAGGATCCCATGATTTCTGAGCAGTAAGACTTCCTTCTGAGACAAGTTGTCTTAATCTGGACTCTTTGCTTCCTCACTTCCTGGTTTTCTCTTTGAGTCTTCCCAATCTGGCTTCTTCCTACATTACTCTACTGAAACTTCATTTGTGTCTCTTCTCACCTTCACCAGTACAGCTAAGAGGGTTTGGTGCTAACCACACACCCATGCTGATCGACTTTAAATTTGTAATCACTGCTAGTGGTTCTTAGCACTGTCCAGAGGCTACACTGTATTTCTCTGGTTAATCTACACTCCCAGTTCCTGAGTATTTTATACTTTTTCTTGGACCTCCAATACCTTCCCATTCTCACCCTAGTAGATGACCTTGCTTCCTATTTTCTAGTTTTACAGAAAACAGTTTGAAGAGAACTCTCACAGTGCATGCGGCTGAATCGCCCGCCACCTTACTTTTGCCTGTGTCCAACCTTCTGTTGTGTTAAGCAAGGTGCCCATGACCTAAGGAAGGTCAAGCCCTGTTTGTGCACTGAATCCCACCTTCTCTCACCTACTCATCAACTGTCCCAGTAGTTCTGCCCTGTCCTCTTGCATCAATGTTTCCCTCTCTGCTAGATTATTGCCAGCACCCTACAGAAGTGTCACTTCTTCTCTGGCAAATAGCAGCAACGTGGTAAGCCCCCAAACTTCACTTAGCCCCATTCCTTCTCCAGTTCCCACTCCCGTTTCTTTTGCTTCCACTTTTTATCAAACCAGGTGAAACAGGTTTGTTTTGCCCAAAGCAGAGCAGGTCGAAAAGGCCAAAATGCTGAGGTCTGCAGCAAAAAGAGGGTTTATTCAAAATAAATTAGTCAAGTGGGAAGGCAAAAGAAAGCCTCAGGTCCGCCTCCCTGGAGGTGAAGGGTATAGTCTTAGGGAGCGGTGATGAGGACTTGGGCGGTAAAGAGGCCCATGAGAGCTGGGATGAAGAGTCTGTCGTGGGAAACATGAAAGAGGTAGCCTGCAGGTGAGGTGGATGTCAGGAGAGGTGCAGGGGCCAGGGAGAAGAAGAAATCTAGGTGCACTCTTGGGTTTCTGCAGAGGGGGATTAGGTCCATTAACTAAGATAGGGAATCATGGAAGAGCAGGGAAAAGTAATACTCATGGTTGGGACATTCTTGAGAAAATGCCTTCCTGATACAGAAGCTTGTATTTTATCTCATACACAAGTGAGTGAACAGGGGCTTAGAGACAGAGAGCAGAAAACAGAACTAGCACTTAACAGGCTGAGTGACTAAAGGGGCAAGTCGCATAATCTCTGCCTCCATCTCACTTATAAGTAGTAATAATATTTATCTATGCTAGAAGAACTACAGGAGATATTGCATACAAAGTAGCCTTGCCCCCGACTCAACTAATTTTGTCTTTGAATCCATGTTAGCTATTTAATGACATAAAGCTGTAATGATTTGTAGCTGAAATAAGCAACGTTCTCAAAGATACATAGCCAGAGAAGCCCAAGGTGATATTTGAACCCAGAACTGCCTCTTCGCATTTAGCACACAGATTGAGACACTGTACCCCAAGATCTCAGTGGGCTACAGCTTCACAAGCTGCACAAGATCAAGTGAAGACCCTCCACCCCTCTTTCCACCCCATCCCAACCC
Organism: Bison bison bison; assembly: GCF_000754665.1. Lineage (NCBI taxonomy): Eukaryota > Metazoa > Chordata > Mammalia > Artiodactyla > Bovidae > Bison > Bison bison. Next base: position 5,568,126 of record NW_011494735.1, on the reverse strand, counting down.
TTTCCACCCCCAAATTCCAGGGTCAGTGATTGTCTTTGCCCTAGTATCTCAAGAAGGTTGAATTCACAGGGAAGAGTTACAGAAGTGCATGAGAGTTGAGAAAGTCGAAACAGCAAGCTTAAGCCTTCCTTTTTTCATGAGGTAGAAGGTTAAAAGGATGAGAGTAGAATGCACTCTTAGGCTGAGCAGAGGAAACCCGAGAAAGTATGATTAACAGAGAGAAGATAACAAGTGAAGGCCCCAGTATGAAGGAAGCAGGCTGGGATGTGCCAGGAGTAGAGAAGAGTCACTTCTCCCACTGAGGGCTGGAAGGAGGTGAGTTCAGGAGCAAAGGCCCTTGTGTGCTGGAGCAGGGCTTAGGAGAGAAACGTCTAAACATTCTCTAATTTCTCAGTAAAGCTGGAGGTTCGCTTTGCCCAATACACAGTAAGGCAGATGCTGAGACGCCACGGTCTGCAGCAAAGAGAGAGCTTAATTCACAAGGCAGCCAAGCAAGGAGATGGAAGACAGTCTCAGATCTGCTTCCCCAGAGAGGAGGGGCTTGGGGTATTTATTAGATGAAGATGAAGTCACAGGGCATTCTGAGATGTGGGGTACATGGGGAGCGTGGGGAAAGTAATTGAAAAAAGGTGCATGTAGTATCATGATTCTGCGCAGGCCCAACTAAGCTCCAGGCCTCTGCAGGTTCAAACATGGAGGTGCTTACCACCATCTGAGGGTGGAGTTTCAGCCCTTTGACATGAAAACGTCAAGGGGACACTCATGCATGCCCAGTTGGATGGTCAGTGGTCCTATTCAGTCTTAGCCAGCTCAGTCTCCAACTAGACACAGCTGATTCCAGGCTCAGCTGAACTAGACACAGCTGACTGCAAGTTCTCAGAAAAAGAACTTGGGCAAAAATACTATTTAGGCTCTGTGCTTCTTGGAGGACACGAAAATCTTCTGTGTGTGTGTGCTAAGTCATTTCAGTCTGACTCGTCACGACCCTGTGGACCATGGCCCTCCAGGCTCCTCTGTCCATAGGATTCTCCAAGCAAGAGTACTGGAGTGGGTTGCCATGCCCTCCTGCAGGGGCTCTTCCCAGCCCTGGGATCAAACCCATGTCTCTTATCTCTCCTGCATTGGCAGGTGGGTTTTTGTTTTTGTTTTTATCACTAATGCCACCTGGGAAGTCCACAAATCTTCTATAGCATCAATTAAAACAAATGATTAGTAAAGCCAGATTACAGGTAAAGTGGATGGGACTGATGATTACTCATGGCTTCACCTTCATAGCCAGTTTCTTTGGAAGAGCAGGCTACACTTGATGTCTCTAGTAGCTCTCCTCCCATTCTCTTCTGAATCCATTGCACTCAGGTTTTTACCCCACCTATCTCTCGTTTCACTGCAAGAAAACACCTCTTAATGAGATCAAGCAATGGCCTCAGTGTTGTTAAGTCCAAAGGTCCATGTTCTTGTTTGATGTACCAGCAGCATTTGATTGCCCTTTTCCTAAGAATACTTGCTTCACCTGGCAACCAGGACATCACGCTTGCCTAGAGTACCGCCTGCCTCTCTGCACACTGCTCTTGGATTCCTTTCTGGTTCCTCGTAGCCTTAGACATTGGAGAGGGCCAGGGGTCAGTGTGTAAACCTAGACTCTCTTCTTTCTACACTAGTCCTTTAGTGATTTCATCCAGTCTCATGGTTTTTAAAATCCATATATGTGCTCTGATTACTATTTTATTTCTTACTCTGCTTCTCTTCCCTGAGCTCCATATCCATATTCATTTATGTGTCCAGATGTCTATTCAGCTTCTCCAGGGGATATTTAATAAGCACTTCAAACCTCAATTTATTTTCTTCCCCTCAAACCTGCTTCTTCTGTAGTCTTCCTCATCTCTGCTGCTAAGTCACTTCAGTAGTGTCCGACTCTGTGCGACCCCATAGATGGCCACCCACCAGGCTCCGCCGTCCCTGGGATTTTCCAGGCAAGAGTACTGGAGTGGGGTGCCATTGCCTTCTCCGAGTCTTCCTCATCTCAATAAATGACAATTCCATTCTTTAAGTTTCTCAGACCAAAAACCTTGAAGTCATCCTTATCTTCCTTTTCTCTCTCACATCCCACACTTAATTCATCAATAAAACCTATTTTCTACTTTCAAAATATTTCCAGAGTCCAACCACATCTTACCATCTCCACTGTTAATAATAATCTGGCTTAGCCATCACCACTTACTGCCAATTTATTGCAATAGCTTCCTAACTAATCTGTATCTACTTTTTGTTTGTTTTTTTTGCCACTGCTTCTGTTCTTGTTTCCATATGTGTTTAGTTGCTCAGTTGTGGCTGACTTTTTGCAGCCCCATGGACCTTAGCCTGCCAGGCTCCTCTGACCACAGGGATTCTCCAGGCAAGAATACTGGAGTGGGTTGCCATGCCGTCCTCCAGGGGCTCTTCCCAACCCAGGATCAAACCCAGGTCTCCTGCACTGCAGGCAGATTCTTTACCATCTGAACCACCAGGGAAGCCCTGCTTCCATATAGTTTAATGTTAACACAGCAGCCAGCATGAGCTATCTCAAATCAGGTCATGTAATCAGGTCAAAACCGCCCTACATTTTTCCATCTCACTCAGAACACAAGTCAAAGCTCACAGTCTGTTTACAAGACCCTACCTGTCTGACCCCGTTCCTTCTGTGCTCTCTCCTGATGCCCTTCTTGCTTTCTCCACTTCAACCACTCTGGCCTCTTTGCTTTTCCTTCACACACCAGGCACAATCTTGCTTCAGGGTCTTTTAAATTAATTTTTCCTCTGCCTGGAAAACTTCTCCCCAGATATCTGTATGGCTCATGCCTCACTTAAAAATCTTACAGAAATGTCATTTTGCTGTCGAGGCCTTCCATGAACAGCCTTGTCTAAAAGAGCCCTCATGGCCACCTCCACCCCTTCTGGCTCCTTTTCCAGCTTTACCCTTCACCTTTGCAATTACTACTATTTTACATGCTGTGTGAATATATCTATATATCTATCTATATATATAGATATATATAATCTAAGGATCTCTCTTCCACTGAAAGGGAAATTCCAAAGGGCAGGAGTCTTAAAATATTTCACTTACTACTATATCTTCACTACCTAGAGTTGGCACAAAATAGGTATTTGCTCAACTGTTGAGAGATTGAGTGAGATAAGGACAGAAAAGATCTAAAATCTTTTAGTCCCTTGGGTGCAGGCACTGAATGGGCATAGAGTTCAATATCATCAGGGTTTGTTTTCACCCAGCATCTACTTTGCTCTCTCAGCTTCCCACTTCATTATCTGCAAGACTTTGGAAAAATATTTTGTATTTCAATTTTTCTAACTTCAATTAGGGAATCATAAAGAATCCACCATACATTATTAAGACTAAAGGTTCATATACACATGAAGTAGTTGAACAATGCCTAGGACAATAGACAGTACTCAATAAATGTTATTTGTTTATTATTATTTATTTATTAGTTATTTAGTTATTATTTATTTATTAGTACTAATTATTAGTACAAGAGTACTTGTACTTGGGCTTCCCTGGTGGCTCAGTGGTAAAGAATCTGCCTGCCAATGTAGGAGACATATGTTTGATTCCTGGGTCGACAAGATACCCTGGGGAAGGAAATGGCAACACACTCTAGTATTCTTGCCTGGAAAAGCCCATGGACAGAGCAGCCTGGTGTGCTACAGTCCACGGGGTCGAGAGCGAGTCAGGCATGACTGAACAACTAAACAACAATTATTATTAGTATTGAAGCGGTCTCCCTGAAGCTCCATGATACTGCATATTTCTGGCTTCCTCTTACCTCACCGGCTTCTTGGCTCTCTCCCTCCCTGGTTCTTCCTCCTTTATCTGACTGCTGAATGTTAGAGTGGACCCCGGAGCTCAGTGCTAGGCCTTCTTTCCCCCACTGCACTCTGTCCCTAGATGATGTTACCCCTAGTCTGTACTACCACTGATGCTGGCTACTTTCAAACTGGCATCCCCCTGCCCTCACGTATGCTGATGACTTTCAGATTTGCATTTCCAACCCGGATCTCTCTCCTCTCACTGTAGACTAGCATTTCCCACGAGTAAGACCACTTGCTTGGGTGTCTCACAGCATGTATTTAAATGAACATGCCTGTGATGACTTTGAAAAACAACCACATATTTTTTACACTTCTTTCTCTCCCTGAGTGTGAGCTGGACTTAGTGATTTACTTGTAATGAATAGAATATGGTAGAAGTGATGGTCTGTGGCTTCTGGGACCAGGTGAAAAAGTCATGATGCTTCTCTTTCTTCTGGAGTTCACTCTGGGAAACCAGTTGCATGTCTTAAAAGACACTAGAAACCCTATGGAAAAGCCCAAGGTGTGAGGAATTGAGGCTTCTTGCTTAGAGCCGGTGAGGAATTGAAGCCATGAGAGCAAAAGTGGGTCCTCCTGCCCCAATTAAGCCCTCAGAGGACTGCAATCCCAGGTGAGATCTAGATGGCAGCCTCATGAGAACCCCCAAGCTAGAACCATCCAGCTAATCTGCTTCAGAATACCTGCCTTACAGAATACACATAGAATACATGTAGCATATGGGCTTCCTTGATGGCTCAGTGGTAAAGAATCTGCCTGCAGTGCAGGAGTCATGGGTTTGATTCCTGGGTTGGGAAGATCCCTTGGAGAAGAAAATGGCTGCCCAATGCAGTATTCTTGCCTGGAGAATCCCATGGGCAGAGGAGCTTGGAGGGCTACAGTCCTGGGGTTGAAAAGAGTCAGATACGACTGAGCAACTAAGCAGTGATGACAACATATGTTATATATACTTGAAGTTTTTAGGTTGCTAAGTTTTGCTCCTCTGTCCATGGGATTTTCCAGGCAATAGTACTGGAGTGGGTTGCCATTTCCTTCTTCAGAGGATCTTCCCTACCCAGGGATCGAACCCAGGTCTCCCGCACTGTAGACAGACGCTTTACCATCTGAGCCACCAAGGCTCAGATTTTATGGTAATGTTATGTGTTAAAAATCTCCCAATGTGAGACATAGATTTGTTGGTTTCTCCTTTAAATGTTGTCGGTTTTTTGCTTCATGTATTTTGAAGTCTTCATCTTTTTTCTTAACAGTTTTCAAAGCATGCCACGGGGCCTTTGGGGCCTTGGGGCCTTTGCACATGCCATCCCAAATCACAGTTCTCCACTCTGGCTCTTCACATGGCTGGCTTTTTCTTCTCCATCGGGGTCAGTCCAGTGGCCATCTTCCCCAGTCACCTGTATCTAAAACAGACATCCTCCCCACCACAGTCACTCTCTGTCCAGCTATTCTGCCTATGTTCTTCATGGCAATAATCACAATCTATAACTGGGCTGTTAATTCATTTACTTGCTTCTCTTATTGTCTTGCCTCCCTCACTAGAATGTAGACTTACTAAGAGCAGGGGACCAGTTGATCTTACTTACCTCGCCATCTCCAGAGTCTGGTAAAAGCTCTACAACATAAAAGCAGCTTTGTGTGTCTTTGGTAGGTGAGAGAACGATGAAGAACCAAGTACATGAGATGGAGTTCTCTCTTTCTTGGAGCAATCATCATAGGATTGACATACCTGTTTGACTGTGGCATGTAACAAAGAACAGAAATGAGCTCTAGAACCCCGTATGGCTCCACCTGGATGACTTAGCATTAGAGTCTTTGCTCTCTGAAACACTTTGTATAGTATTTAAAAGGCTTCTGTGGAAATCTAAGCTCTGTGTGTGTGTGTGTGTGTGTGTGTGTGAAAATAGATAACATGTCTTCACTCAACTATAGAACAAGTCCCGGCAGAGGCACTGGCATAACTATAACTTCAACTCAGAGGGATAGTGGAGGGATGAGTCCTCATTGAGAGTGAAACCCACTAATTTTGTATAACCAGATCTTATCAGGCACCCTCTAAGCATCTTGCTTAGGAAATGAGATTTCAAACATGTGATCTTGTTTCCTAGTTCCTAATGCACATACATAAAAGTTGTTTATATGTATGCAGGTAGGGGATGCTAGATACACCATAGCTTGCCAAAATGCGCTTATTTGATTTTCTAATGGCATCAAAGTGGCAGTGTGACCCAAGACCCCAGGACTTACTCAACAAGAAAAACAGACACTAGTCTTTGGTAATCCTTTGGCTCAGACATAGATCAATGATGCCTGGAGAAAAGAGTTTTATTTCTTTCTCCCTAAAATATTAATCAATCACACTTCATTAAAATATATTGATCTAATGAAAAAGAAATAGAAATTGATCCTGATCTGAACTTTTCTGTGAATAATCTTTTGACAACCATGAAAATAAAAAATCAATTTATGTGTAAGTAAAAAGAATGATAAAACATTAACATTAATGAAAATTGAAAAATAGAATCCTATGGGCCAAGTTTCATTGAGGATATAAGTCTTTGACTTAACAAAGTTTTCAAGCTCCTCTGCTTAGAGGTAAAAGTATTCAGTTTCCTATCTGTATTGTACAAAAGGATGTCCCAAATCCTCTGATCTTCCCCAGGACACGACCCCACCCAAGTCTCCAGGGAAAAGCCTTTTGTCTTAGATTCCAGGCCTTCCCTTCTGCAGTTTTCCTCTGACCTCACCTTAAGACAACTCCTTCCTCTCGCTCAGGCCTTCTGTGTTCTCTTCCTTCCTTCCTTTTCCTTCCCTGATCCTCCTTCTCAGGCAGACCTGCCCTTGAATAAACACAGGCATCCTGAAGTATAATTGATTGACTCTAGTTACTATGTTATTTTTAGATAGTCAACATTTGATTAGAGAATAAGTCCTCTTTGTGGTTAAAGTCATCGGAATAAAATTGAACTTCTGAAATTTTATCCATCAGTCCTCTCTAAAGAGTTTTCCAGAATGCATGGCTTATAGGAACTGCATTGGCTTTGGAGCCAGTAGGCTTGGGCTGATCCTTCATTCTGTTAGCAAGTGGCCCTGTGTAGATCACAACCTCACTGAACATCAGCATTCTTTCCTTGTAAAATGGAAACCAAAATGTCTATTTCACAGGGCTGTTGAGAGGACTAGATCAGATAATATATGAAGACCTTCTAGGAGAGATCCTGACACACAGTGGGTATTCAGAACATAAGTGTTTTTCTCCCCCACTTTTCCTTATATGGACCAGTAGACATGGATCCCTGACATTTTCTACGACCCCCTGCCAAGCCTTCCATAATTACTTTGAGCTCATGGGGAGAGGCTGAGTTGAAACCAGACTGACTTCTTTAGTAGGCAAGGGTCTGGGTGACCTGCTAGAGCTGCAGTTGCTGAAGGACTTATTTTGAGAGGCAAAGGGGAGCCTTGAGAATAAAAGGCAGAGCAGGGAAGGTCCCATTGGGTGCCTATGCACAGTACTGAGTAACTAGAAAGAAGGCTTGGGGATCCCATTAACAAGATGGATTGGAAATATTCTGCAAACTAGGTACTGGGCACAAAAAAGAAAAAAAGAATAAAACATACTCTTCAAGAATGCGACAGTCACGACCCTGTGGAATGTGCTGTAACTGTGAGGCAAACTCTTGAAGACAGAAGTATCCTAGAATTGAATACTCCAGAGAACAAAATATTAATACTATAAGAGGGTATTTCAGTCATCTACTGCTCAATAACAAACTACCCCAAACTGAGCAATGAAAAACACCATTGTGTTACTACATTCACTGATTCTGTGAGTCAGGAATTCAGAGAGGGCACATCAGGGATGGTGTGTCTCTGCCTTATGAGGTCTGGGGCCCTGGCTGGGATGGTCAGAGTGACTCAGAAGAATGAAACTTCTTCATTCATGTGTTTGGCACCTGGGCTGAGCTCAGCTGGCCCCGCAGCACCTGCATGCGGTCTTTCCATGTGACTTGAGCTTCTCACACTGTGAGTTTCAAGAGGGAACAGACTGAGAGTCAAAATTCCAAAAGGACTAGGCCGAGTCACATGGTTATCTGCCCTACCAGATAACAGGGAGTGGCCTATTAAGAAGATGACAAACTGCCCAGTGTGTCTGGCCTTTATTTATGGCAGCTGAAGTGCTGGAACAAGAGTCTAGGACATGTGGCCTCACCAGGCCAGGCCAAGAGCAACTTCACAAGTCTTACTGGGAGTCTGTACATTGTTTTGAAGTTAATTAGAGAATTATCACTGGATAGTTTTGAATTTGAGAGTATGAAAGAAATACTGTGATGGCAGCATAAAGGAAGGTTGTTTGAAGGAAGTGGGACTGGATAAAGAAAAACCATTTAAGATAGCACTGCAAAGAGAGGAGGATGGCATTAAAGCACTGACAGTTAGAGTTGATAGGGATGGCTTCAAGAATTACTAGGAGGTAGAATTCATAGGACATAGTAACTTCTGAAATGTGGTGCCAGGGAGTGGAAGGAGCTAGGATGGTCTCCCAGGCTTCTGTTTTAGGTGCTATGTAGGTAGTAATGCTATTTAAAGACAATAGGAATATCAGAAATGGAACTGTTTTGCAAAATGGGGAGTTTAGTCTTGGATACTTTGAGTTTGAAGCACTTATTGGGTCACTCAGTAGAAGATGTACAGTAGATTTATGAATCAGGAGCTCATGAAAGATCTGTCCTATAAAAATAAAATTGAGACCCATCAGCATATTGTTGATGGTTGATACCATGAGATTCAATCAAATTGTCAAGGAAGAACAAAAGCAGAGAATAGAAGAAGAATAGAAGCACATCTCCGACATTTTTTCAATGGACAAAGAAAAAGATGGTTCTAGAAAACACTGAGAAGTGCTTTGAACTGTGGGACAAGAATAAGAAGAAACTGATGTAACAGAAGTCAAAAGAAAAGACAAATTCAAGAAAGAAAACAGGACCAGTGGCATCAACGCTACAGAGAGGTCAAGTACAATAAGGACTAATAAGCATCCTTTGCAGGTGTCAAGGCCACATTTACAGCTGAAAGAGTTAGTCCCTAATGAAGGAAGTGAATAAAGTCTGTCTGACTTCATACAGACCTGTGATGAGTGCAAATTACAAGAACAGAGACTCAGAAACAGGGCAAGAAAGACATCCAGTGACACAAGTTGTTGGCAAAGATAAAGAGAGTCTCAGAGGTCGGGTGTGAGCTTATTTTTCAAACATATGCTCAAGGTTGGGGTGAATGAAGAGAAAAGGTGAACTGATGCCAAGCCTCAGAATGGTTTAAATATCTTTTTTTTTTTTTTTCTCTTGGAAACGACAACAGGCCCAAACCTATAGGAGAGAGGAAAATGACAAGCTTTTGGGAAGCCATCTTTTTACTTAAATTACTTCTTTGCATCTGAATTAGGGCAGTTTGGACTGAAAGTACCATAAACCCAAGTCAAACTAGCTAGAGTAAAAGGTAAAAAGTATTAGAAAAATATTGGTACTGAACAATAGATCATAGGAAACTCTGGTGAACAGTAGAGAGAGCATCAGGGGAGCTGAAACTGGGGAGTCAGACTCTGCCAGGATCCTTCTCAACTGCCACTCCAAGTAGACTTCACTCCCTGGGCATACAGTATTCTCTCATCAGCAGCACTCAAGTTTGATATCTTGTGGGTCTCAATACTGGAGAGGACCAGTTCTCAAAACCCCAGGGACAGACTGATTGGGTCTGGTGTCTACCTGTGGATGAATCAAGAGTGACTAAGAATCACATTTCTGGAATGCACAAAGTGGGGAGCAGAGAGTTGGGGAAGGAGCTGGGTTAACATACTGGGCCCAGTCTGCATCTTCAACTTCAAAGAGGATTTGTTTTTCTGAGAAGGCCTCAGCTTCTATTTGATCTAGAGGCTTATTAATAGGGTGACCAGATGTCCTAGTTTGTCTGGACAGTCCTTCTTACACCTGTTGTCTTGATGAAATTATTAATAGCATCCTTTTCACTTTCAAAAATGTCTTGCCATGGAAGATAGATTAGGTGTTCACTTTACATATTGGTATTGTGACTCTGAACCGGCCAAAGTACTGGAGTAAACAGTCTTTAAAGAGTGTTTAAAATTATAGACTGTGACGTCTTTTAAGATAGGTTTTTGTTTTGTTTTGTTTTATGGGACACCTCAATACTTAGGGTATAATATTGGCAATCGGTAAATATTGAATCAGGGAACAAATACTATAAAAAGCTTTCTACCCCCCAATATTTGTACAGTCACATTTGACACATTTTTCCAGTTCTGTGTAACATTATGTATAATAGAGCATATTAGGCTAATAATGTCCTAGAATCTCAGAACTAAAAGGAAATTTAAAGACTATTTAGCCCAACCCCTTTCCACTTAGATGCTAAACTCTGAGCTTAGCACTTGTATCTGTCTTGTTTAGTGGAGGCTGGATGCCCTGAAGCTGGCAAATAAGAGACGTTCAGTAGACATTTGATTCTGTTTACAGTGGTTGCTTTCTTTCGATCATACTTTCATCATGAGTACCTCTGATGGTGCTGGAGCACCGCTGACACTGGACACTCCTCATGCTCGAGGAGTGTGGTCTCTGAGCCACTTCTGCATTTAGAAAATCTGCCCCCCCTCCACTTTTTTTAACAGTAAGCCAGCATCTGACTCCCTGCAGTTTTCATCTGTGTCCCTGGTTCTCGGTTCTTGAGACCAGCTCTGTTTCTACAACACAATCTTGAGTCAGCCTTCTCCACATTAAAACTCAGAAGTTCCCTTTTCATATCTGATCTGGTTTCCAGATCCTTCACCATCCTAATTGCTCTCTGCTGGACAAATTCAGTTTGCCCAAGAATCTCTAAGGCAGAGTTCAAGGTTGTGTTCTGACCATGATTTTAAAAGGTGATAATCTTACTTTCCTTCTTCAAAAAAATTATGTTTCTCTTAATATCAGGCTATGATTGTTCAGACTTTTTTGCTGATGTCACACTACTGACTCACTTGTAGTTTCTCATTAATTATTTTCAATTAGGTGCAGCTTCAGTATTTGAAATCTGAATGGAAAGAGAAGCATCAGTGTTTTTTTAAACACATATTTCTGCTGAGTGTCTTCCATAATTTAAGTAATTGGTTTATTGAATTGTGTTACAGCCTTTCATTTATTTCTGTTCAATGTCATAGTGTTGAAAGTGACATGCCTTGTAAGACTCTAGTGTTTTGGGGATGATAACTTTGATATCCAGGATTTTTACTCTCCCATCTTGCTCTTGTCCTCTTTGCCTGTGAGTGGAGAACACTTAAGAGAAAGTGACAGTCGCTAGACCTGTGCCTGGGTCTCCTAAAGAACAGTTTCGTAGATCTAGAAGCCTGCAAGGTGACTAAGAAGTTACAAGGATGCATATCCCACCACAAGGCAAGAATTTTGAGAAAACGGAGACTTCCACAATGAATGAACTGCCTTCTAAGCTATTTCCTGGTTTCTGGTAGGTTTAGACAGACAGGAAAACCATCTGTCCAGGATGTTTTACTGGGAATTTCTGCACTGGGTGGGTCTTCAGACCAGATTATCTAGGAAGATATTTCCAGCTCAGATTCCATGGACTGTACATATTTACTATTAATACACAACATTATACTTTTTTAATCCCATGGCTGAAGAACATTACATTTTCATCCAATAAAGATAGATATATTAAAATATGGATTAGTTATAATCATCTATATTATAGTGTTTGGAAGATATATTTCTGAAAAATTTAAACCACTCTGTGTTTCAGATACATATCATTTCAAGTAAAGATAAAATTTTAACTGAATAAGAGAAAGTGAAGGCTGAGCATTTATCTGTTGTTGCTATGCTATGCTAAGTCACTTCAGTCGTGTCCGACTCTGTGTGACCCCATAGACAGTAGCCCACCAGGCTCCCCCGTCCCTGGGATTCTCCAGGCAAGAACACTGGAGTGGGTTGCCATTTCCTTCTCCAATGCATGAAAGTGAAAAGTGAAAGTGAAGTCGCTCAGTCGTGTCCGACTCTTCTCGACCCCATGGACTGCAGCCTACCAGGCTCCTCCATCCATGGGATTTTCTAGGCAAGAGTACTGGAGTGGGGTGCCATTGCCTTCTCTGATCTGTTGTTGAATACACATTATTAACAACTGCCATCAAGGGTACATTTTATTTGTTGGTAAGTGTACAAACCATCACGCTTCTCATGTTGTTCAGTTGCTAAGTCATGTCTGACTCTTTTGACTCCATGGACTGCAGCATGCCAGGCTCCCCTGTCTTTCACTATCTCCCAGAGTTTGCTTAGATTCTCATAGGATTTACTTATCTCTGTCTACACTCGTCCATCAGTTCATCTATCCGTTCATATTGGTAAATGTAAATGATGACACTGCTATATATTAAACAGAGTAGTGTAACCTTCTCAAATAGATAGTAATACTACAATGACCTAGATAATTGTAGCCCCAAACTGAAGTCTAAGAAACTGTTTTGAGGTTAGAAGGAAAAATGAAAGAGCAGTATCAAAGCCCCGCTAAGGCAAGTGCCAGATTCTAGCCTGTTATTTATTATGTGCTCTAATGCAAAACTTAGAACTTTTCCACATGAGGTTACATTTGATTAAATATAACTTTTGGAGTGCCCTAGATTATTAGGGTGGTCCAGCTGTCTTTGAGATACTCGAATGGATTTCTACGTTATCATTTCAAGAAAGGCATTCAAGAAATTTCAGACAGGTGATAGATGAAGCAAGAGTAATATTTGAATGGAGACAAAGCACAAACGACTCTTTCCAAATCTTCTCACTGTAGAGATAGATCTCAAAAGCATTATGATTTAGATATTTTTTCTTATTTAAAAAAAAAATAGTATTTATCCTTCTTCTCCAGAGAATGCTAAACTTGAAAGCCAATGGGTATTTTGTTTAATTTTGAATTAACTAATTCTCCATGCTGTAATCTTTTTCTAATTGTAGAGTTCTATTTTACACAATTTGAAGCATCTCTAATCCAGCTTTGAAATCTAGTTTGTGCTGTTTTCTGCTTTCCCCCATGCGGTCTTATTAGATCATTGCAGTTTGACACTGAGAAATGGAGTCAGTCCACTGGAACCACTTCTTTGCTCACAGGAACCTCAGATGACCTTCATACTGTGAGGAGTGATGGAGAAGAATTTTAGTAGAACTCTCATACTTCTCTGTGGAAAAGTTTACCTACATTATGATGATGATCAAGCATTTATTCATATTTCATTTCTCTTAGGAAATATTTCCTTTATATGATAGACCATGAAAATTCAAGGATTCATTCTAGAATAATTTGGAGTTTCCTCTCTGTTAATATTTTGCTTCCTGAGGGCACAAATAATTAGCAACCTAAAGCTTTCAGAAGAAGAGTATATTTTCCTTACTAGCGGTCACAATAATCTCGAAGTACAGCAGCAGGTTAAACAGACTTCTTGTTGATACTCTGTATTATGATTGTGCTTATGAGGTTTGTGGGTTCTGGTTGGAATTAAAAGTATAACAAATATAATGCATTTAATAGAGTAGCAGCCATGCAAACTAGTAGCCACAAGTGACACTGATTTCTTTATGTCCTAACACATAATAGTATATGAAGAGAAGAGAAGAGAAGTCGCTCAGTCATGTCCGACTCTTTGTGACCCCATGGACTGTAGCCCACCCAGGCTCCTCGGTCCATGGGATTTTCCAGGCATGAATACTGGAGTAGGTTGCCATTTCCTTCTCCAGGGAAATAGTATATGAGTACAACATAATTACAATTCTCCAACTATATGGTCTCTGTCTCCAGGGACCATTTCAGCACTTCTCACAGTCCATGGTAACAAAATAGGAGTATTGAGCAGTATTTCCGCTGGGCTTGGATGCAATATTTTGTAAGCTGATTTTCATCTACATACACATTAAGGCTAAATCAGGGATTTGGAGGAATTGAAACTCCACTTGAATACCTAAGTAGAGCATAAGGAATGAGGACTAATATGTCTATAGTATTTGCTCTGGAAAGTCCTGGGGATATGATTTAACCTTGGCAGCAGATAGGATTTAACCTTGGCAGTGACATCTGCTCAGAGCATGGCTTATTTGGAAGTAACAGGCTACAGGAGTTCAGCCTTATATAGTTCCTTAAAGAAAGTCTATTTTCTTCAATAGAAAGTAGGGGAAAAAAGGAAACAGGGACAGACTTTATTTTCTCAGGTTCCAAAATCACTGTGGATTGTAACTGCAGCCATGAAATTAAAAGACACTTGTTCCTTGTAAGAAAAGCCATGGCAAACCTAGACAGTGTATTAAAAAGCAGAGACATCACTTTGCCAACAAAGGTCCATATAGTCAAAGCTATGGTTTTTCCAGTAGTCATGCACAGATGTAAGAGTTGGACCCTAAAGAAGGCTGAGCACCAAAGAATTGATACTTTTGAACTACAGTGTTGGAGAACACTCTTGAGGGTCCCTCGGACAGCAAGGAGATCAAACTAGTCAATTCTAAAGGAAATCAACTCTGAATATTCATTGGAAGGAGTGGTGCTGAAGCTGAAGCTCCAATACTTTGGCCACATGATGTGAAGAGCTGACTCACTGGAAAAGACTGTGATGCTGGGAAAGATTGAGGGCAGGAGGAGAAGGAGGTGATAGAGGATGAGATGGTTGGATGGCATCACTGACTCAATGGACATGAGTTTGAGCAAACTCTGGGAGATAGTGAAGGACATGGAGCCTGGCATGCTGCAGTCCATGAGGTTGCAAAGAGTTGGATACGACTGAGCACCTGAACAATGTGGATATGAGCCCCCAAGGGGTACGAACCATGAATGTTTAACTTATTGGAAAGGGTGAGAATTTTCTACCTAGTTGCAAATTAGTAAAGTCCACAAAACAGACCATCTTGGCCTTTATGTCACCTAGTTCTTCTCTAGCTAAAATTTCTGTAGAGTATTTGAATGAGAAATTACTCCTCTGCAGTTAGGAATTGGCCTCTGCTTAGTCTAGTGTAGCCCCCACCGTGCATAAATTGGATTGGCCAAAAAGTTTGTAAAGTGTTACAGAAAACCGCCCAAAAAAGTTTTTGGTCAACTCAAAACAATGTCCCTCTGCTCTTGTGGGATTAGGTTCCCCAAAACTGCCCAAATGTAGTCCTCAGCCTGCCCTTTTTTTCCCTTAACTTTCTATTTTGTATTGGGGTATAGCCGATTAGGGCTTCCCTGGTATCTCAGCTGGTAAAGAATCCACCTGCAATGTAGCAGAATCCAGTTTGATCCCTGGGTTGGGAAGCTCCCTTGGAGGAGGGCATGGCAACCCACTCCAGTATTCTTGCCTGGAGAATCCCCATGGACAGGGGAGCCTGGAGGGCTACAGTCCATTGTGTTGCAAAGAGTCAGACACTGCTGAGCAACTAAGCACAGCACATAGCTGATTAACAATGTTATGATAGTCTCAGGTGAACGGCAAAGGAACTCAGCCATACACATACATGTTTCCATTTGCCCTCAAACTCCCCTCACATCCAGGCTGCACATAACGTTGAGAATATTCCCCAAGCTATACAATAGGTCCTTGTTGTTTATCTAGTGTAAATATAGCCGTGGGATGTTTCCATCCCAAACTCCCTAACTACCCCTTCCTCCACGGTAACCATAAATTCATTCTCTAAGTCTGCAAGTTTATTTGTTTTGTAAATAAGCTCATCTGTATCATTTCTTTTTAGATTCTGTATATAAGGGATATGATAATTCTCTTTACCTATCTCCCATTACTCTCCTTCCCTTCATTCTCATCCCTTGTCCTGTATCATTTGAACAGTGCCCAACCTCAGGGATTTGGCTTCCTGGAGGATATGTTTATTCTTCCAGTGGGACAGGTACATTATAGCAGCCTGCCACTAGTTTTTAAGCTTGCACTATTCCTAGCAAATGTGTTTGAGCACTAATTTTTTAATACATGTACACTTATTTGTAAATTATGTGAACTACTGTAGTAGTACATTTTTATACATATGCAAATTGAAATGATTACATTAAAGTAAATATAATTAGAAAATCTCTTGTTTGCGTCTGTACCCCAACAGATCATCTTGTACATTCCCTGGAGAGTTTGCACCTGACTTCAGAGATCAATGCATTATAATTTGGGTGTTTGTAATTATGTCCTTAAACTGGACTGTGTATTCTGTAAGGCTGTACAGTACATGGTTAATTCAGTTTTATACTCATGGAAGTTAGCACAGCGTCTTGGACATAAACATGACTTCAGATATGGCTCTTCTGTATGGATCAATGAATTTCCACCTCTGCATCTTTTCTTTCATTACTACTCCTCTCAAAAATGTTTTCCCTTCCCTTCGTTTTCACCTGACCTGTCCCTCAAGAACAAGTTCAAGTCTTTTATTCCCCATAAATCCTTTTCTGTCACTCTAAATCCCATGATATCTTTCTTCTCACCTATAGAAACCATTGGCTTTACTGCTCACTTGGCATGTCTCATTCAGTGTCTGAAGACATATCTTGAATGACATATTTTCATGCATGTACGTTTCCAGATAGATTGTAAGCTCTTCTTTGCCTCTAACACAATACCTTACTCTTGCTATATTTACATAAAAGTCATTCTATAAATATTCATTGAACAGATGACAAAGTTATCAATTCACACAGCTACACTTTTGACTCAAAATTGTCTTAAGTGTGTTTGATATTTTGTTTTTATAGACATTTAAAAACAGCTATTCTTCCTTCAGAGCTCCATAACTGGCTCATATTCTCACAGGGACCCAATTTGCAAAAACTAAGGTCATAAATTTTGGAAAAAATTGGGAATGCAACATGTCTCTTCAGCATGCACATAAAATCACAGGTTTGTGGTTCTAGGAGCAGCAGACATAGGGCTCCCTGAGACACAATCATGCATGTTTTACATCATTGTGACAGATCAAATCATGAGCCTGACCAAAGAGTCAATGTACATGGGTTATTTAAAAACAATTGCTCATGCCTTTAAATGTTGCTAAGTTCTGTTTAAGATCTGAATTTTTAAGTTCTGAGGACTCATACATTCCATTCAGAGGATTCTGCTGTTTCCTTGGGGCAGTTCCCTGGAACCCGGTTCCCAACACATGTGATCTATGGATTAGGAATTTCAACCTTTAACAGTTGGTAGCTAAACCAAAGGATGCAGATTTCATATAAATTAAAACTTCAGCAAAATCTTCAACAAAAATGATCACCGTCTGATTATGTGGGCATGGTAATAGACCTGGGTTTAAGTTAGCCGTATTTTCTGCAATCCTACTTTATGCCCATATAGAGAAATAAGGAAGGCATTTTCCCACTTAAAAATATTTCTAGTTGCCTAGAGCCCAGAAATGACTACAATTTTACTTTCATGTTTTAAAATTGCATGATTTCTATCAAAAACCTGGTACCATTTTTTATTCTACATGGATAATGCTTAATAAATGCTTATTGGTTGACTCAGAATAGAAAATAAATGTGTTTATTGGTGAAGGAGTGAAATTCATGTTCTACTAAATTTCCCATTTCCCTCTCAGTATGTATCTTGGCAGAGATTATTAATATATTCCATCTGTCTCTAAAGGCATCTGAAGATTGATTCTTTTATTTTACCCTCACGGTAACCCTGAAAGATAGGTGGGCAGGTCTTATCCATCAGTAAACAGATGACAAAACTGGGCTTCAATAGACTTGCTGATATCAGTCTTAAGCTTGGAGACTTTCTCTAAAAGCTAAGCATGTGAGTGGAGGGGAGTCAAAGAGGAGGAAAAAGAATGTAACAACTCTAAGAAGCAATATACGGTGAACAGAAGATATCTGTATTGACATATTGGGCTAGATAATTCTTCATTGTAGGAATCTGTCCCCTGTATTGTAGGGTGAGCGGTGGCCTCACCCCTGGTCTCTGTCCACTAAACACCAGGAACATCTCCCCTCCCTCTAGTCATGACATTAAAAATGTCTCCAGACATGGCCAGATGTCCCAAGGGAGCAGAAGTGACCTTCCACCCACAGCCTGCCCCCCATCCCCCCATTGTCTGCACTGAGAACTTCTAAGCTAATGGGAGACAGAAATGACTTGGAATTTTCTAGTAAACATAAAATAAGTCAGAGTCAGTCCACATAATTTGTTCACACATTTTATTCACCAATATTTACTAAGCTCTTACTGTGTAAGTTATCTATTATAAGGCACTAAAGAAAGTGTGCAGATAAGCAGGACATGACCCAGCCCACAAGAAATTCATAGTCTGGTTTTAAAAAAAGAAAGAAAGGAAAGGTCATGTAGACAACTGAGAGGAGGGGTATTTTTTTTAATGTTTAATCAGCAGATAATAACTTTACAATCCTGTGATGTTTTCTGCCATACACCCACGTGAATCAGTCATAGGTATACATACAGTAAACCCTACATATGTATACCTAGGTGTATTGAGTGTGTACTACTTGCAAGGTGTTGGACTAGTTATGTTCCATATTGTGGTGAGACCCAAGGGGAGATAAGGCCCATAGTGAAAAACAAAACTATAAGGAGACTTCCTGTGTGCAGGAGGTTTTCAAAATGGTTGGAAGATTGGTGGAGGTGAGGGGAAGAACTAGGAATAAAGGCTAACATTAGTATAGAACTAAATGAGGCTACTTAAAAAAAGTATAATAAAATCTTGAACATGATTCTGAATATTAGTTCACAAGGAATCTTCTTTGAAAAGCAGGGTTGCAAAAGTAAGAGAAAGCTTTATGCATGTGGGAGAGGAGTAGGACACAGGGAAGAAATTCTAGACTAGAGTCATGAAGATAATGGGTCACCCAGATTCAATACTTTGGATTTTCTTGAATTCATTATATATTTATTTCAACAACATTTTATTCTATTTCATTTGCAATTTTGATGACTCTGAAGCTATTTGTTGTTTAGGATCATAACTTCCCTTCTCTGCTGGCCAGGACATTTTCTTTTTTAATCTTCCACTTCATTTTTTCCCTTATTACAAAAGCACAGAGAACAATTAGAAATGATAGATATCATAATAAAACTCTCCAGAAAGCAGGAATAGAAGGAACATACCTCAACATAATAAAAGCTATATATGACAAACCCACAGCAAACATTATCCTCAATGGTGAAAAATGGAAAGCATTTCCTCTAAAGTCAGGAACAAGACAAGGGTGCCCACTCTCACCATTACTATTCAACATAGTTTTGGAAGTTTTGGCCACAGCAATCAGAGCAGAAAAAGAAATAAAAGGAATCCAAATTGGAAAAGAAGAAGTAAAACTCTCACTATTTGCAGATGACATGATCCTCTACATAGAAAACCCTAAAGATTCCACCAGAAAATTACTAGAACTAATCAATGACTATAGTAAAGTTGCAGGATATAAAATCAACACACAGAAATCCCTTGCATTCCTATACACTAATAATGAGAAAACTGAAAGAGAAATTAAGGAAACAATTCCATTCACCATTGCAACGGAAAGAATAAAATACTTAGGAATATATCTACCTAAAGAAACTAAAGACCTATATATAGAAAACTATAAAACACTGGTGAAAGAAATCAAAGAGGACACTAATAGATGGAGAAATATACCATGTTCATGGATTGGAAGAATCAATATAGTGAAAATGAGTATACTACCCAAAGCAATTTATAGATTCAACGCAATCCCTATCAAGCTACCAACAGTATTCTTCACAGAGCTAGAACAA
>NW_011494735.1:5547927-5548271 GCF_000754665.1 Bison bison bison | reverse complement strand
AGCAACAGTATTCTTCACAGAGCTAGAACAAATAATTTCACAATTTGTATGGAAATACAAAAAAACCTCGAATAGCCAAAGCGATCTTGAGAAAGAAGAATGGAACTGGAGGAATCAACCTACCTGACTTCAGGCTCTACTACAAAGCCACAGTTATCAAGACAGTATGGTACTGGCACAAAGACAGAAATATAGATCAATGGAATAGAATAGAAAGCCCAGAGATAAATCCACACACATATGGACACCTTATCTTTGACAAAGGAGGCAAGAATATACAATGGATTAAAGACAATCTCTTTAACAAGTGGTGCTGGGAAATCTGGTCAACCACTTGTAAAAGA
>NW_011494735.1:5543727-5547809 GCF_000754665.1 Bison bison bison | reverse complement strand
CCTTATGATCCAGCAATCCCACTGCTGGGCATACACACTGAGGAAACCAGAAGGGAAAGAGACACGTGTACCCCAATGTTCATCGCAGCACTGTTTATAATAGCCAGGACATGGAAGCAACCTAGATGTTCATCAGCAGATGAATGGATAAGAAAGCAGTGGTACATATACACAATGGAGTATTACTCAGCCATTAAAAAGAATACATTTGAATCAGTTCTAATGAGGTGGATGAAACTGGAACCTATTATACAGAGTGAAGTAAGCCAGAAGGAAAAACATAAATACAGTATACTAACACATATATATGGAATTTAGAGAGATGGTAACAATAACCCAGTGTACGAGACAGCAAAAGAGACACTGATGTATAGAACAGTCTTATGGACTCTGTGGGAGAGGGAGAGGGTGGGAAGATTTGGGAGAATGACATTGAAACATGTAAAATATCATGTAAGAAACGAGTTGCCAGTCCAGGTTCGATGCACGATACTGGATGCTTGGGGCTAGTGCACTGGGACGACCCAGAGGGATGGTATGGGGAGGGAGGAGGGAGGAGGGTTCAGGATGGGGAAACACATGTATACCTGTGGCGGATTCATTTCGATATTTGGCAAAACTAATACAATTATGTAAAGTTTAAAAAAAAATAAAAAAAAAAGAAATGATAGATAATCAAATGAAAATGATAAAATACACACAATCCTACCATCCTACAGACAGCCTCTCTTTAGGGTTTACCCTTGTCATTAAATTTCTTCATAGCCTGTTCTTTTGCACTTAGCATTATGGACACTTTTTTTCCTTTCAATAAGTTAACACACACAGCATCTTTTAGTGGTGGCTTAGTATTTGCATTATATAGGTGAGCCATAATTTATGAACTAATCTTCCATCACTGGTCCTTCACGTTGCTTTAAACTTCTCTTATCACAGGCTGGACTGGGATACTTGTGTATGTGATTGCATTCCCTTAATTACTTTCTCAGAATAATTTCTCAGTAGTTTCCCATATTTTCACCCTCAAGGACTCCTTTTATTATTGTCCCCTCCTGGGTCCCATGTTTGAAAAGATACAATCTACCAAACTACATTTGGTATCTTTTTTTTTTATTACCCAAAGGCTTAAATAAACGCTAATCAAAACTTGAATCAGCATGAGATTATTTACTACATTAAGATGATATAATTCCAGCCTAAAGCGAAGACCCTTGATATGCTAGTTGGCTTCTGCAGTCTTATCCTACAGGAACTGTAGTCTTTCTGTGAATTTTTCTGAAATCTTAGAATTTGCAAATGCTATTTTTGCAGCTGCCTGGTGTTCGTTGGGGCTGAAAGGGAAAATACTTAGTCAGTGAGTTGCTTTAGGGTAATAGAAGAGAAATACGGGCATGATTGCTTAAATACATCAAATGTTTATTCTGTTTTCTGTGACCTGATGGTAGATTCCACGTAATTGCTCTTTCCTTGGAAATAGCTTATTCTGGGAACAAACTGCTCGAGAACAAGGTTTTAATGGCCCAAATGGACCATTTTTGAAAGTCTGTAAATGGTTAAATGTGGGGAGCCCTGAAGTCATCCCCCAAATGTGTATTGTTTGATACAGCCTGGCTCTGTCGCTTGCCAGTGAGTGACAGCTGCAGGGCTAATCCATGGAGAAGCTAAGAGCCTCACTCATTTCCAAAAGGAAATTCACTTTGGCCACTGCTGCTTGTCAGTTACACTGCTTTGTTTAATGGTGTGATGTCCAGAATAGCTCTTTGGACCCAAACAGTAAGGAAAGAACTTCAGTGCTTACTTGGATGATCTAAATTTAGCTCATTTTCTGAGCTGTCTGATGCCAGCGTGTTAAATGATTTGGCTCCTGGACTGAGGTTTGGGTTACAGAATTCTTAGGCGGGCTCTTCTCTGTAGCATTGTGAATTCAGTTTACGTTTTGCAGAGGCTTTGCATATGCACAATGGTGGTGGTGGAAGGGTTTCTGGGACTGTTTCAGCAATAATTCCAAGCCAGACTTTTCAGTGTGGGTCTTCTGCATGGTGGTGAGTCAGGCTTTACTGTGCCAGAGAGAGCCGACGTCGAGCAGCCTGAACCCCAGCTGTGCTTGGGGTCTTGCCAGTAACGTCTGATGACACAGAGTGTCTCCCATGGCGCAGGCATCTTATGTCCAGCATAGAGAGATTAATTCATCAAAAACTTTGGAAACATTTGAAATTGCAGTGTGATCTTGCTGTTTCTTAGAGAGTAAAATTCAGTATAGAGTGGGCTGATTCCCGTTGAAATAAATCTAAATGCTTCAAGCACCCACAGAACTTCATGTAGGCAGCACAGTCACCTAAAGCAGTTTACTGCATGGGCTGTGGATGGCGCCAGCGTGAGACTTCCTGAGAGAGGACTGACTAAGGGCAATAGCAAGGGTGGCAGAGTCAGGCTTGCGAGGGCTCAGACACTAGAATCCAGATGTCTGCCAGTGTTCTCTGGGGTCCTTGGAGCAGTAGCTGCTGAACAAAGAGAGCTCTGCACCCCCTTCTACATCCCCAGGGGCTCTGCATTTGTCTGAATTCCATATTATCTGTAACATTTTGTTTAGTCAAAAATAAAATACACTGCAGAAAAAAATGGAGCAAAAAAAAAAAAACTACAGAAATAAACAACAAAGCTTTTAAAACTGCTGATAAGAAATAGTCCATGAGTATGCAGAGAAAGTAACTGAGGCCCCCCAAAATGCAAAATGCTCACACTTAAGTTCAAAGGCTGTAAGTTCAAGAGTGACAGTTGGACCTAGAAGTCTCCATCCTTCTGCTTCCCCTCCTCCTCCAACCTCTTCTTCACACCCCCCCTCCCCATTCTTCTTCTGCCTTCTCCATCTTCATTTACTTTATGTATATGTATTTTTTACTGGAGTATAATTGCTTTACAATGTGTTAGTTTCTGCTGTACAACGAAGTGAATCAGCTCTCTCTCTATATATACACTATCTCCTCCCTCTTGGACCTTCCTCCTATCCCCTCCCACCCCAGCCCTCTAGGTCATCACAGTGCTGAGCTGAGCTCCCTGTGTGGTACTGCAGGTTCACCAGCTATTTCTAGCTGTTTTATACATGGCAGTGTGTATGTGTCATTCCTGATCTCCCAATTCACCCCACCCACCCCTTCTCCCTCTGTGTCCACACATCTGTTCTCTACGTCTGTCTCTATCCCTATCCTGGAACTGGGTTCATCTGTACCATTGTTTTAGATTCTATATACATGAATAAATATACAATATTTGTTTTTTATTTTTCTGACTTCACTCTGCACAACAGACTTTAAGTCCATCCACATCTCTACAAATGACCGAATTTTGTTGCTTTTTATAGAACAAAAGTAATATTCCATTGTACACATGTACTATATCTTCTTTATCCATTCCTCTGTAAGTGAACATGTAAACTGTTTTCACATCTTGTGTATTGTAAATAGTGCTGCAGTGAACATTGGGGTACATGTGTCTATTGAGTTATGATTTTCTCAGGGTATATGCCCAGTAGTAGGATTGCTAGACCATATGGTACTTCTATTTTTCGTTTTCTAAGGATCTCCATACTGTTCTCTGTAGTGGCTATATCAATTTACATTCCCACCAACAGTGTTAGAGGGTTCCCTGTTCTCCATACCCTCTCCAGCATTTATTGTTCGTAGAATTTTTGTTGATGGCCATTCTGACTGGTGTGAGGTGATACCTCATTGCAGTTTTGATTTGCATTTCTCGAATAATGAGAGATGTTGAACATTTTTCCATGTGCATCTCTGTGTCTTTCTTGGAGAAATGTTTGTTTAGGTCTTCTGCCCAATATTTCGGAGAATGCAATGGCACCCATTCCAGTACTTGCCTGGAAAAATCCCATGGATGGAGGAGCCTGGTGGGCTGCAGTCCATGGGGTTGTAAAGAGTCAGACACGACTGAGCGACTTCACTTTCACTTTTCACTTCATGCATTGGAGAAGGAAATGGCAACCCACTCCAGTGTTCTTGCCTGGAGAATCCCAGGGACGGGGGAGCCTGGTGGGCTGCTGTCTATGGGGTCACACAGAGTTGGACCTG
>NW_011494735.1:5529154-5543212 GCF_000754665.1 Bison bison bison | reverse complement strand
GTTGGTGATAACTTTCCTTCCAAGGAGTAAGCGTCTTTTAATTTCATGGCTGCAATCACCATCTGCAGTGATTTTGGAGCTCAAAACAATAAAGTCTGACACTGTTTCCACTGTTTCCCCATCTATTTCCCATGAAGTGATGGGACCAGATGCCATGATCTTAGCTTTCTGAATGTTGAGCTTTAAGCCAACTTTTCCACTCTTCTCTTTCACTTTCATCAAGAAGCTTTTTATTTTTTTTTTTTAATTTTTAATTGAGAATTAATTGCTTTACAGTATTGTATTGGTTTCTGGCTCCTGTCTTTTTTTTTTATTTTTTAACTTTACAATATTGTATTGGTTTTGCCATATATCCTCTTCACTTTCTGCCATAAGGGTGGTGTCATCTGCATATCTGAGGTTATTGATATTTCTCTTGGTAATCTTGATTCCAGCTTGTGCTTCTTCCACCTCAGAGTTTCTCATGATGTACTTACTCTGCATATAAGTTAAATAAGCAGGGTGACAATATACAGCCTTGACGTACTCCTTTTCCTATTTGGTACCAGTCTGTTGTTCCATGTGGCCAATATTTAATTGGGTTTTGTGTTTTTTAGATATTGAGCTGCATGAGTTGTATATTTTTAATTGTTGATAAAGGTAGAAACAATAAGCTAAACTGTGTGAAATCTATGTAAGATTTGCTCAGGCTTGATTATTGTCCCATCTTAATCCCAGTTCACCTTAGTTTTAGCTGGTGTTTGAATAGAAGGATATTTTGAACAAGAGTTTTCATATCAGCTCTCCTATCAACTCATTTTAGGCAAGGTGACTGGTTTGAGGATTCTCCTAGAATAAAATTTGGCTGTTATTTGTACACACACACTTACACTTGCTTCCCTAGTTTTGTAACAGTTGGCAGATTGTTAGCTCAGTTCAGTTTAGTCGCTCAGTCATGTCTGACTCTTTGTGACCCCATGGACAGCAGCAAGCCAGGCCTCCCTGTCCATCACCAACTCCTGGAGTTTACCCAAACTCATGTCCATTGAGTCAGTGACACTGTCCAACCATCTCATCCTCTGTCGTCCCCTTCTCCTCCTGCCTTCAATCTTTCCCAGCATCAGGTAGGTAGTTAATTGAGGGTCATTACTTGCTCCCTGTTGAATTTCATCTAAAGGACATTGCCTAGAGATTTTTACAAGTGAAATCTGAAAAAATGCCTTTGTTAGTGATGACTGGTCAAGAGAGAATGACAAGGTGGTGAGGGGCTATTTGAGGATACAAGCAGGGCCTCTAGACACAGTTTCCATGGCAGTTCTGGCCCAACCAGCCAGTTCTTTCAGGCATGGGAAAATGCCTCATCTCCTGAAACACTCCAGCTTAGCTCACATCACCTGAGGCTACAGTTCTCAAGGAGAGGAAAGCCAGGGCGTTCCCAGCAGAGCCTCTGGGACAGTGTCAACAAGTAGCCTTGCCCTCCTCTGAGCTGGTGGATGTTCTGGGCCCCCCTGCCATGATCCCTTTTCCTCTCCCTCTCCTCCCCTTCCCATGCGGGAAAAAATCTCATTCTCTAGGTTTTTGGGGTTGTTTTTTTCCTTTCTCCTTGATAGCCCTGTACTTCTCTCTGCCAGTGTCTAGTGTCACAGACTGTGTTGTGTCTACAGCACCTCCCCGTCCCTGCCCCGCCACATTCAAATGTTGAAGCCCTAACTGTTAATGTGACTGTACTTGGAGACAGAGCCTTTAAGGAGGTGTTGAGGTCAGAAGGCCCTGGTTCCATGGAACTGGTGTTCTTATGAGAAGAAAAAGAGACCCCAGAGACCTCTTTCTGTTTTCCCATTGAGACGAGGCCATTGAGCACATGGTGAGAAGGCCACTGCCCACCAGTCAACAGGAGAGGTCTCTTGAGAAATGGAACTTGGTGGCACCTTGATTTTTAACTTCTAGCCTTCAGAACTGTGGGAAAATACATTTCTATTGCTTAAGCCCCTCAGTCTGTGGTATTCTGTTATGGTGTCTGAGTTGATGAACAACTACTATTTAGCCAAAATTTCATGTGAACATTTTGAGGGCAGCAGGACATCATGGAAAAGTCTTTTCTTCACACATCCTACTAACTTCAGGGCAATAAAGAGCTGTCAATGTTTATTCATGCCACATGCCTGTATATTGATGTGTGCATGTGTTTTCATGTGTGTTTCTGAGTCCAGAAACACGTCACATACAAACTCAAATATGCTGGTTTCTACAACAATAGTTAACATTAATTGAGCACTTACTATATGTGATAAATTCTGCTAAGTACTTCATATTATGTCCTAATCCTGACACTAAGCCTCTGAGGAATATGTTCTTATTTCCTTTATCTAATTGAGAAAACCAACATGTAAAGAGGTCAAGTAACATGCCCATAGAACTCAAGCTGCTTGTTTCCAAAGCTCACATTCTTGACCACCTCATTGCAATGTTTCCCAATTTTCTTTCTAGTAGCCCTTGTTCCTGTATATACTGCAGAGTCCCAGAGTCGGGTAAAAGTCAGAGAGGGTTTTCAAAGATACATAAAACACAAAATAGCATACAGATAGGGATGAAGGGAAAATAAGAGTAAGAATGGAATTTGGATCTATAAATGAAGAGAATGTACATGTGTGTTTACCTTGAAGGTTTCTGGCAGCCAACAAGAAAATGGAAAGCTAGTCACTGTCACAATATACTGTGTCCTTAAGTTAAACATGTACCAGCTGCTTAGGAGAAACATAGGTTCTCTTGTAATTAAATACAGGTAAGCATTTCTCCTAAATGTGCCTGATACAATGAACAAAATAATTGATTCCCTAGAGCAGACAAAATGGTGAATTCCCTGGAAATGTAACAAAGACATGTGTGTGTATATACGCACATACGTACACATACACATAGCCGCATCCTCATGGTTGCTCACGTTACCAGTCCTTCCATTTTTCACCTAGTAACTCTGGGTCAAAAATTAGCAAAAGTGGATGAAAAACACCAGGTCATTGTGAGAGTCCAAAGATGCACTGATGGTATAACACAACTATGACACCAGTGGAGGAACCAGGATTTAGAGAATGTTTTCCAAGCAGGATGTGGTGACACAAGAGTGGATTATGAAACCAAGCTGGTGGACCTCAGTCAGCAGTCTAAACACCTAAGTAGGAGAAAATAGAAAATTTCAGAGTATATTGCAAATGGCAAAAAAAGTTTTGTTTTATGAGATGTTTCAGTACATTTGTATCTGTATATACACATATATATGCTTATAACTAAAAGAATGTCTTTTGTTCTGCCAAAAGGTAGCCTTGTCTGGTTGCATTTACAAAAACAGATATTATTCTCCATGTTCAGATTCAGCCATTTTAGTTATAAGATGGATAAAAATGGGTTCCTATAGCATGATCAGATCCAGTAAATATGCTTGGAGACTATGGAAATGTGAATCTAGGGAAGTTTCTCTGGCAATTGCTGAAGAAGGGACTCTGGATCAAAGAGAAATTGTTTTTTGAATTGGATATGGGTGAGAAGGATAGGAACCCAGGCTATATGGCTGGGACAGGAAATGGCACAAACGATGATAGCAATCCTCTGCAGTTAGTCACCATGACAACTTCTCTTAAATGTGTGCAACATAAAGTCCTAGCACTTCAGGGTAAAAAAAAAAAAATGTGCTTTTTGAGAACATGAGTATATCGCTTTGTTCACTTAGCATGCATCCTCTCATAAGGCATTCAAACACTTTGCATCAGACTTCAGTAATGAAAAATGATACAATATGTACTTAATAACATGTAGTTTTTTATTATTTAAAAAATTTAATGCTTATATTAAGATGTTTGTCAATAAAAAACCAACTGGCAGGTTCACTTCAAATATTTGATCATTTGTCTTCATTTTCAGGGTCCCTCATGAGTTTTCAGAAGAGTTCTATCTGGGGTATTGAAAGCACCTCTCATTCCCAGGGGTCATAATTTACAGGGTTAAGTAACACCAACAGACAACTCTCACATGTACATCTCAAGTCCATACCTTTATTCTGAGTCATAAGACTTATGCATTTATTTGACTACTTAAGTATGTTAAAGACAAATCAAAATGAGCATACCTTGTATCAATATCATGAGCATTATCCTAGAAATCTTCAAATGCTGTAGCACCTAGCATGGTCAAAATTCAAAAACCAAGTCATGACTTTTGATATCTCACCTCCCTCCCTCTGTTCATGTTGAATCCATCACTAGGTTCTATTGATTCAAACATCTCTTTAATCCTCCATTTTCATCTTTACCAATACCAGAGTCCAAGCCACCATCACTTCCTTGAATCACTGCTCATCGCCTAACCAATCTATCCATATGTACTCTCACTCCTTTACAATCTATTTCCCAAACCAAAGCCACAGTTATATTTTTGAAATTCAAATTTAGTTATGACTTTTCTCCCACCTTCCTCCTCCAATGCTTAAAATATTTCAATGATTTTCTGAGATACTTAGGATAAAAATGAAACTCTTTAACATGGTTGATCCATCGGAAGGCATACTCAAAGTGTTTAGCTGAAAATAATTTCTTGAAGAAACTACTGCATCAGTAGGAGAAGATTTAAGGCAATCAACCAGCAGTGGCGGGGCAGCCAATGACAGTGACTATGGAAGGAGCTGGATCTGTGAGAAGGATGTATAATCAAGCAGCCCATGATGACTGCCAGCATCATGTGTACCTGTAAGGGCCAGGAAGAGATGTCCTGACTCCTCTCCTCTCTCATCTTCTAATCTCCTGCTGGTACGTCTCACGGACTACACAAAACTGGAAGCCAGATGGCAGAGGAGCCCAAGTGATGCAGTCACAGGGGTGAGTCTTTCAAACAGAAGAGGAAAGAGAATAGCTAAGTATTGATCTGGGTACAACTGTAGGACAAGTTGTCTCCTGGGCAACACTAGGAAAGTAGAGTTAGTCAAAGTCATTTGAATTGATTTTAAAAGAAAATTTAAGGGCTATTTGGTGAGCTATCACTGTCCCTCACCTAGTTCTTTACAGACTTATTAAGCTGCTTTAGAGGACCTAGAAATGATCGGCCTTAGAACCCTAGAGTGTGGGCATTGGTAAAAGAAGCAGGAGGTAGAGATAATCATTTTGCATGGTAATCTATAGCTTTCAGGCTGCTTGCACAGTAAAACGCTTTATTAATTGGTTAAATGGCAAGAAACTCCGTTTAGCAATCTCCACCCTCCTCTCTAGACTTCCCCACTTACCTGAGCTGCTGGTCCAACAGTAGACTAACACATTCAGAAGCATGAACCTACACCTCAGTCTTTTCTTTGTTGACCAGAAGCCAGGGCTAGTTCTTTTTGAAACAACTTTGCAAGGTAACTGCCTTGCAGCCTTGTTTTATGTACCTCTTGAAATCCTTTAATCTGACACATTTTACAGAAATCCATTCATAACACATTTCTGAGCACTTGCTGTGTCCCATGCTCTGCAATGGATGCTGGCTGGTATGAGGTTGGACAACCCCAACTCCTTGACTTCCTGTTTTATGTGAAATTTGAAATAAATGTTCACATTTATCATTATTCAATTGGAAAGGGTCACATTTATTTTTTGCTTGCTTCCTTAGACTGTTTTTTCCTGCAATAATAAAATCAGCCTGTCTGCAGCTAGCATCTGTGGAAAGTAACAACACTGGCAGCTGGCAAGACTGTGACCAGTTTCCAGGGCAAACTTGTGGTTTGGGAGGCATCTGTGTTTTATGTGGGCTGGAAATAAGCTGTTTATTTCCCATCTCTAGATGCGGGCAAGCAGTGGTGACAACAGAAGTAACTGACTCTAGGAATCTTGACTACTTATTAAATCGCTTTCAGAGTGTTGAATGCATTTTAGTCAGGGGTGGGGTTATGTCTTAGCCAGACTATCTCCTGTTGGGCTGTGCCTCTTATTTCCTTTATACCTTCCCACTTTTCACACAGTTGAATCAGAATAAGTATTTCTTCATGCACCCCTCATAGTTTTCCCCATCTTCATGTTTGATACCATGGAAATAAGTTTGAATAGTATGTCCCCTAATAGACTATTATATCACACGTTTTCAAACACAATGTTTCACACACTGTATTAGGTGATACACGGTCAAGAAGAGATTTAAAAACATGAAACCAAGTCAATTGGAATAGGGGTGGGGCAGGTGCCTCATGGACCACTAGCTTCCTTTTGTTCAGGGAAGTCAGTCACCGTGTTTAGCTGCAGAGGACAGACTTCAAAAACACACATAACTAGACAAGAGCAATGGAGAAGGCAATGGCAACCCACTCCAGTACTCTTGCCTGGAAAATTCCATGGACAGAGGGGCCTGGTAGGCTGCAGTCCATGGGGTCTCGAAGAGTCGGACACGACTGAGCAACTTCACTTTCACTTTCATGCATTGGAGAAGGAAATGGCAACCCACTCCAGTGTTCTTGCCTGGAGAATCCCAGGGACAGGAGCCTGGTGGGCTGCCGTCTATGGGGTCGCACAGAGTCGGACACGACTGAAGTGACTTAGCAGCAGCAGCAGACAAGAGGAAGACAATGAAAACAAAAGCTTCAGAATTCTGGGCACAGAGGTTCACATTTCACAAAGAGATGGAGACTTCATCTTTGGGGAAGGCCATCTCTGTGGGTTTCTGTTAGATATGTTCATTGAGAGTCAAGACTTGAAGGGGAAAAGTTTGAGTTCCAAGAGGCCAAAAGGTTATGAAGAGATTATCATGCAATGTTATTTTAATGATGGATGAAAGTGGTATCTTTGCAGATTGTTTACTTAACTAGGAGGCAGAGAGGAAATAGAGCATCACTGTGAAGAGCCCCAGCATTTGCAACCAGCCTAGTTAGTTAGTGTTATTCGCTCAATCATGTCTGACTCTTCGTGAGCCCATGGATTGTAGCCTACCAGGCTTCTGTGTCTATGGGATTTCCCAGGCAAGAATACTGGAGTGTATAGTCATTGCCTTCTCCAGGGATCTTCCTGACCCAGGGATCGAACTCTGGTCTCCTGCATTACAGGCAGATTCTTTACCTCTGAGCCACCAGAGAAGCCCCTGCTTGGACTCAAATCCTAGCTCTACTCCCTACTAAATGCTGTAACTTTAACAATTAAAAAAAAAAAAAACTTTCTCTGTGCCTCAGTTTTTCATCTGTAAATTTTCATTAATAAGACTAGTATAGACTCAGAGTTGTAGCAAGAATGTAAGAAAAATCACAGAGAGCCTGGCTCACAGGAAGCTGTCTAACTGCCGGTTCATTTGTTACTGTGTGGAGCTGGATCTCTTATCCATCTGGATTTGGACTGCTCTTCAAACGGATTACAAATTATTGCTTGTCCCTGGGAAAAGTTTTGTTTTTGTTTGGGCAATGGCTAACGCAATCCTGTGAGCAAAGACCATGCAACCCCACTGGTGGGAAGAGTTGAACTGTTACATGAGCTGTGTACCTAATAAGAAATCAGCAGCCCAGAGTTAGTGAATGGCCAAGTACAAGAACAAAAGCCAAATTTGTAGAACACAGAAGCATTCCCTGGAGACTGCCCCCAATTCACTGGAAAGAAGATCAGGTGAAAGTTGGGACTCCCCATGGTTAAGCAGGTGGGGATGGGGCCTTTTTTATTTAGACCTTATCCATCCATCTGAGGTAATTTTAGGAGGCCTGGTAGAGTCAAGGCTGACATCCTAGCCACACATAGATGAGGCAGCAACCTCACCTTGCTCCAGATCCTCTGTGGAGGAAAATATGTCACTGGGGCTCTGACGGAAAGGCATGCTTTGATCTTTGCTTCGAGTACACTGGAAGGAATGTTCCATAGCATGATTGCCATCTTTCCTCTGCTTCTAAGAAGGAGACAGAAGTAAGTCAAGCCAGAAATAAAACTGTGCTCTTTATTTCTGTCATTGGAGATTAGGCAGATGACTAATCATCACTCTTCCTCTGTTTCCAAGCTAAATAAAAAGCTTTTGAAATTACCAAGGAGACTTTGGGGTACTGTACTGAGATAATGTTGTACTATATATCTAGACCTTGCCACTCAGCCCAGGAATGATGAGCTGGTCTGGTGTGTGGAAACATATGTGGGACCTCTTGAGGCCAAATAGATTCTCAGCATATCACCTAATTCTTTAGGTTGAAAATCTAGACCACATCATTTTATTTGACAAGGGTTCCATGTCTCTGAAGGTACATTATGCTTGTAACTTTTTTCACCTTTCCCCCATTAAGTGTGGTTAATGGACTGGTATTTGACTCAAAAGAAAGATAGGGGAAAAAAAAAGTTTTCTGGAGCCTTTAAAAACAACCCTTAGAAGTTCTGCCATCTGTTTCTGAATCACTCAGAAAACCAAGTGAAGAAATGAAGAAATTTTCTTATAAAACTGAAAATACAGCAGCAGCTGTACTTTTAGAGGTGGTATGACCTGTTTTAGCACATGGATGTCTCCAGCAGTTTATAGAATGCTGGACTGCCTATCTCAACTCTGACTGTGGTTCCTAAGTTAACAGTGAACTAGTGAGATGATCTGGGGCCATTTTGTCATTTGTTTGATGAGTTCCATCCTCAGAGAGGTGCCTTGGGGGAATTAAGAAACATGCTGACATTGCTAGACAGGTGGAAAGTGTTGTCAAAGAACATAATCTGTAATCTTCTACGTTTGCTTCATTTGGTGTCTTCTTGCAGTATTTACTTTCTTTCCCCATTATCTAAGATGGTTTCTATTTTATTAGTGATTCAACATTAAAAGGTACAAAATTCCTTTAAGACCAAAACAGAAAATGGTATCTTGCTTTAAGTACCCTTACTTTCAGAACTTCCTCACTAGCTGCCTTACGTAGGACAAGATACCCCTTTTGATGGTTTCTGGGCACGCTCTCTTTATGTGTGAGATTTAGCAAATGATGCTTGACAAATCCTTTCCCATAACTTCTGACTATTAAACTGTCCCCTCTGAGTCATGTTTTTGTTGTTGTTGCTGTTGTTGTTTTTAACTTCACTTTGGGATTTTTAGATTTATGTTCAATACGTTTGAAAAATAAAGATTTTCACAATTTAAAAATAAAGCCTGCTTCACACAGAGGGTAAAACTTAAGTACCACAGGGATGGTGTTAGAGGACTGATGCATAAATGAGTTGGGAATGGATCTGGATAAAGTTTGCAGCATAAGAGATGGAAAAACATGGCCTGTGCTTCACTGTATCCTTCAGACTTGTCTAGTTGCAAGTGACAGAAATCAACTCTGACTAGCTTGAGAAAGAGGAACAAGAGGGAATTCAGTGGAAGGAAACTAAAGAATCACAAAAATATAAAGAAATAGTAAAAGACAGAAATCAGGAGAAAAATATATGAAGGCACCTTCAGATCTTGATATTCAAACCCACAGACTGTTTTCTCAAGGAGCTCTTGAATATGCCCAAGCTCCACGGACTCCATATTCCTGGAACTGAGTATCCCATGATTCCGTCTTGGTCAACTGTCTAGTCCTACAGCAATTATGGCAGGATCCTAGAACTCAGACTCATTCTTCAGATCCCACCTACAGATTTGACCATGCTCTAGTTCGGTTGGGTCTTCAGATGTCAAGATAAAAGCATTAGATGTGCAAGAGATTTACTGGGGGAAACACCTGTCAAGGACATTGTTTATAGGAAGAGTACTCAAGGTAAAATCAGGGTTTTGTGCAAAATCTTTAGGTCAAAGCTTGCCCAGAATGTTTGAGGAATAGTAAAGGAGGTCACTGTGTTTGGAGGAAATAATGGGGAGATGTGATTGGAGAGAAAAAGAAAAATAAAATCAGTAGAGCCTCAAAAAAAAAAAAAAAGGATAAAAGAGGAGGGACAGAGGACACCATTCACGCAGATCTAATCCTTCTGAGGAAGAGAAGGAAGAAAACAAGGTTGGACTGGCAGAATCTAAGACTGCAACATTAAAAAAGCTTTGGCCAAGCCCATGGGAGTCCTTGAGCCAAAGTCAAGAATCAGAAAATCCTTGCAACCTTGCAAGAAGAGGTTTGCCTTACTATCCCTTTCATACTCAGAAACTGGCTGAGAGCAGCCCATGGGAAGGGTGGCCTTGGGCATGAATGTTGTGATGGGCTCAGAGTGCAGCAGCTTGGGCCACCATCCATCAGTGACATTCTCATAGCAGGAGACCTGAGTAGTACATTTCCATGACTGCCACAGAGCTGTTCCTCAATAAGAGAGAATCATAGAGGACTGAGAAGTCACCCAAGAGATGGCATTTAGAGATGAATTCTTGAGGATTGAGTGATGGCCCTCTTTAGGGCTCTCTTGGCACCAAACCACTGAGTCTGATCACACCCGGTAATTCCTGAGTTCCTACCATATCCATTCAGCTTTGCATTATCTTGTTTTGTCACATTTTATTTTAAGATCCTAGGCAAGTGAAATAGAGTTGAACAAGATGTCCCCAACAGTATCATAGGAAAGTCATCCTTGGGTAACGAGACCTAAAGGGAATGGCCTTAGGTTGTTTGATTATGTAAATGCCCTTACTCACAGGTTTCTCCACCTTTTTGTCTGCCAGGAACCACAGCTCTAGAGGTGGCTTTGGCTGCTACTTCAACAGGCAGATTGTGGCTTTAGTGGCAGAAACACTATCGCTTGCAGGGAGGAAAACAGGAGTTTGGAGCAGGAAGGATCAGGCAGGGGCCCATTGAGGGGAAGAAGAGGGCCCCCTCTGGGCAATATTCCAAAGAGAGTTCCCCCTCCCCTGCCAGCCACATTTTTTCCTGACTTTCCCATCCACAAAAGTCTCAGGATTCATTGAAATTACAGTCTTGATTCTCTCCCTAGCTGGTCACTAAAAGAGCCAAACAAGCTGTATTTCTGCTGATTACACAGGCCCAAAGGGGACAGTCAGGCATCTGATTAGAAACCTCTCTAGAGGAAAACTTCTGACAGCATACACACATCTCAGGACCCCTCTGGGTACACAGCCCACCCGATCTATTCTGAAATGTTTTCCTTTGCAACTTCCAGTTTTTCTTTTGTGAACACATTATAGTGAGAAGAATCAGTAAATGCTATTTAACGATTCTCCTTTAAAGCCTTATAAAAGCTTATATTTCAGATATCTGTAGGATCTTGTGGAAAGAAATAGAAATATAATTTTTTTAATTTGACTTTATTATATATGATAAAGGACATAAACTCCTGTAATAAATAACCCCCAAATCTCAGTGATATGACTTTCAGTGAGAATGTTCCTATTTAGGCCGCTCTGCACCAGCTCTCACCCAAGCAGTGACTCAGCAACCCAGGCTCTTTCCATCTTGTGGCCCCACTGCATTCAAGTTTCAAAGTCATGCTAGCATCATCCAACAGGAGATAGGAGGAAGACCATGAGAATGAAGGATTACACGTGGGAAACCTTTCTCAGTGATGCTGAAAAGTGGTTTATATCCTTCCTGTATATAATCTATTCACCATAACTCTTCACGTAACCAACCAAACAGCAAGGGAGATTGGGATATATTTTGGTGAATACGACAGTCTTTACCAGATATTCCCAGGTGGCAATAGTGGTAAAGAATTCTCCAGTAATATAGGAGACGTAAGATGAAGTTTCGATTCCTAGGTCAGGAAGATCTCCTGGAGGAAGGCATGGCAACCCACTCCAGTATTCCTGCCTGGAGAATCCCTTGGACAGAGGAGCCTGGCAGGCTACAGCAAAGAGTTGGACATGACTTAAGAGACTTAGTACACATGCACAGTCTTCATTAGATTGACTAATAGAAGCCTGGAAATAAATTATTGCATCTCCTAGAAGCACAGGGCTTTCCTCCCCCACACCAAAGATAAATAGTCGTTTTGTCTTTTACATGCATGTGTCAACTAGGGACAGAACTCATATTAATTCAAAAAATAATTATTGAGCTCCTGTTAAGTTGCAGACACTATGCTGGGTAATACAGTTATAAAATCAGATATGATATGTATCATCAAAGAGCTTATGGTCAGGGACAAGAGTGAAAATGCAATGAACAATTAGAATGAACAAGGTGCTCTGATGAATCCAAGCTTCTATTCTGAGTAATAACGAGGGAAATTTGACTAGGCTCAGAGGGGTCAGAGGAGAACTGTAAGCAAAGGTGAAGCTTTAAATTAGTGTCAAAGAATAAAGAAGAATAGAGAGCAGTTCATGTAGAAATAATACTGTATGTGAATAAATACTGTATGGGCTAAGTAACTTAGCCCATTGACTGAGGTGAAGCTAGTCCGATGAATGAACGTAGGGATGGTGCTAAGGGTAAAGGTAATGATCTGATCAGAAAGACCTTTTGGGACTGAGGCTGTGGCTATCAATATGCATGAAAACTCAATGAAGCATTTTAAGCATGAAATATATGGTTAAAATTTCATTTGATGACAGTTTTTGCCATGATAAAATAATATATTAATCATCATATGGATTCTAACATTGTTGTCTTCAGTGTAATGATGCTCTGATTAATCGGTTGAAGACCTGTTTATCTGGCCACAGCCCTCTGATTTATAGACATGTAATTTTACAATGTGGCTGCCACTTAAAAAATTCTGTTGTGATTCAGACTTGCCTTCATCTTCATGGATGACATAAAAATAACCCCCTTGTTTAGGCTGCTGTGTGCCAGGTTGGTATACCTCCTACTTATTAAGGCTGTTAAAATGTTTACTAAGAACCTGTTTTCTGCTAGGCCCTTGCCTGGTGTGTGAGTGAAAAGTGAAAGTCACTCAGATGTGTCCAACTCTGTGTGACCCCATGGACTGTAACCTACCAGGCTCCTCTTTTCATGGGGATTCTTCAGGCAAGAATTCTGCAGTGGGTAAGGATTCCCTTCTCCAGGGGATTTTCCCAATCCAGAGATTGAACCCAGGTCTCCTGCATTGCTGGTGGATTCTTCACCATCTGAGCCACCAGGGAAGCCACTCAGGTGGTGGGAGGCATTATAAAGAGAAACAGCATGGAATGGTAGGGAAAACTCAGGTTTTGAAGCTCAACTCCCATCATTTACAATGGTGGGGTTGGGGGTGAGGGAATGGAGGAAGACTTTGGGAAACTTAGGCAACCTCTTTATCTTAGGCAACCTTTCTCATCTGCAAAATGGAGAAAATATTATCTACTTCAGAGTGTTGCTGTGAGCATTCAGTGATAATATTTGTAAACCACTTCAGTTCAGTTCAGTTCAGTTCAGTCACTCAGTCGTGTCCGACTCTGCAACCCCATGAACTGCAGCATGCCAGGCTTCCCTGTCCATCACCAACTCCCGGAGTTCACTCAGACTCACGTCCATCGAGTCAGTGATACCATCCAGCCATCTCATCCTCTGTCGTCCCCTTCTCCTCCTGCCCCCAATCCCTCCCAGCATCAGAGTCTTTTCCAATGAGTCAAGTCTTTGCATGAGGTGGCCAAAGTACTGGAGTTTCAGCTTTAGCATCATTCCTTCCAAAGAAATCCCAGGGCTGATCTCCTTCAGAATGGACTGGTTGGATCTCCTTGTAGTCCATGGGACTCTCAAGAGTCTTCTCCAACACCACAGTTCAAAAGCAAGCATCGATTCTTCGGCGCTCAGCCTTCTTCGCAGTCCAACTCTCACATCCATACATGACTACTGGAAAAACCATGGCCTTGACTAGACGGACCTTTGTTGGCAAAGTAACGTCTCTGCTCTGCTTTTCAATATGCTATCTAGGTTGGTCATAACTTTCCTTCCAAGGAGTAAGTGTCTTTTAATTTCATTGCTGCAATCACCATACGAAGTGATTTTGGAGCCCCCCAAAATAAAGTCTGACACTGTTTCCCCATCTATTTCCCATGAAGTAATGGGACCAGATGCCATGATCTTCATTTTCTGAATGTTGAGCTTTAAGCCCACTTTTTCACTCTCCTCTTTCACTTTCATCAAGAGGCTTTTTAGTTCCTCTTCACTTTCTGCCATAAGGGTGGTGTCATCTGTATATCTGAGGTTATTGATTTTTCTCCCAGCAATCCTGATTCCAGCTTGTGCTTCTTCCAGTCCAGCGTTTCTCATGATGTACTCTGCGTATA
>NW_011494735.1:5520559-5528599 GCF_000754665.1 Bison bison bison | reverse complement strand
AAAACTGACCTTTTCCAGTCCTGTGGCCACTGCTGAGTTTTCCAAATGTGCTGGCATATTGAGTGCAGCACTTTCACAGCATCATCTTTCAGGATTTGAAATAGCTCCACTGGAATTCCATCACCTCCACTAGCTTTGTTCGTAGTGATGCTTTCTAAGGCCCAATTGACTTCACATTCCAGGATGTCTGGCTCTAGGTGAGTGAGCACACCATCATGATTATCTTGGTTGTGAAGATCTTTTTTGTACAGTTCTTCTGTGTATTCTTGCCACCTCTTCTTAATATCTTCTGCTTCTCTTAGGTCCATACCACTTAAGTGTGCTAAAAAAATGGGGGCTGGGGTGGCATATGACATGGTCTCCTTGCCCATACAGACATTGCTAATCAACCATGTAACAATTTTCTGCTGAGCCAGACTCAGCTTGGGGTGATACTTGTATGAAGTAATTTTATTAAAATACAGTAGCCCTATATGTCCAGTCATCAGAAAAGACAGGCTTCATGCAGGATAGGCATGAGCTTGGGCCCATGGGATGTTGGTAGTGTTTATTTGAACTCCGCGTTTTGTGTCTGACTCTTTGTGGCTGGACTTCCATGAAAATTTAGAGCAATTCTTTCATCTTGCTTGCACCATGGTTTGCTCTACACTAGCTTGTCATACGGAGAAGGCAATGGCATCCCACTCCAGTACTCTTGCCTGGAAAATCCCATGGATGGAGGAGCCTGGTAGGCTGCAGTCCATGGGGTCGCTGAGAGTCGGGCACGACTGAGCGACTTCCCTTTCACTTTTCACTTTCATGCATTGGAGAAGGAAATGGCAACCCACTCCAGTATTCTTGCCTGGAGAATCCCAGGGACAGAGGAGCCTAGTGGGCTGCTGTCTATGGGGTTGCACAGAGTCAGACACGACTGAAGCGACTTAGCAGCAGCAGCTTGTCATATAGAATTTGCTAGTCATTCTCCATCTGGAGACAGTTAATAGAACTAATTAGGACTACAATAAGCAACAATTGAGTTATGATCCTAAGGTCTCTATTCATAGTGATTATAGAGATTCACTTTCTAGAGCAGCTGTAGCACAAAATGTTTCCCACAAGACACAATCCAGTAGTTGGTATTGGTTGCCTGGAGTGCTGTACTGCCAGGGAGTCTGGAATTCTGGGTTCCGTGAGAGTTTGGCCATGATCAAACGGCAATGCTTGACATGAGCAAGAAACAGAGGAAAAGTGCACAAGCTAGTCATTTGTCTGCAGGGGAGGTTAGAGACCGTTGAACCATGCTCCTTATTATTTTTCTTATGAAGAAATTGAGATCCAGAGAAATTGTCTCTTGATAGAAGAAATTTCTAGAGACAGAATTGGATAAGAATCCCAAACCCCTAGTTCCAAGGATCTGGGTCAAGTCCTGTTTTCTTTTTCACGGTATCTTATTTCATAGCATTACCAAGAGACCCTTCAGACATATTTCATGAGTAGGTCCTGGAATTAATACTGTATTTGCTATTTTTGTTTTTAGTTTTTATTCCCCAGCATTGTTAAGGCATCATTTACTTTTAAGAAAATTTGCCCATTTAAAATGTACAGTTTGATGAGTTTGGCAAGTGTCTACAGTCATATAACCACCTTCACAGTCAAAACATGGAACGTTTCTATCTCTCCAGAAAGTATCCGTGTTTCCCTTTGCAGTCAATTCTCTTCCCCGAGTCTCGCCATCCCGGCAGTGATCTGCTTTCTGTGACTATAGTTTTGCCTTTTATAGAAGTTATATAAATGGAATCATATAGTATGTAGTCTGTTTTACTTGACTTCTTTCATATATCAGAGATTCACTCATTTTATTGCATGCCACTATTTTATTCTTTTCACAGCTGGGTAGTATTTCATACTATGTATACACCACAATCTGTTTACTTATTGATCAGTTGATGAAAATCTGGATTGTTTTCAGTTTTTGGTTATTATGAACACTGCTGCTATAAACATGCAAACGCAATTTATTGTGTGATAATAATTTTCATCCATCTTGGGTAAATATTTAAGAATAGGACTGCTCAGTCATATATATGTTTAACTTTGTGAGAAACAGCTAAGGCTTTCCAAAGTGGCTGTACTATTTTGCATTCCTACCAGGAATGTAGGACAATTCTGATCGATTTGTATCACTGTCAAAACTTGGTATTGTCTTCCAAATTTAAGCAATTGTGCTAGGTTGTCTAACAGTTTCTCATGGTGGTTTCAGTTTGTAATTACCCTGATGACTTGTGACGTTGAACATCTTTTCACTTGATATTTGACCATATGCATATTAGAGCACCCATTCAAATATTTTGCCCAATTAAAATTTTAATATATGCCTTCTCATTGAGTTGTAAGA
The DNA here is from genome assembly GCF_000754665.1 of Bison bison bison. NCBI lineage: Eukaryota > Metazoa > Chordata > Mammalia > Artiodactyla > Bovidae > Bison > Bison bison. Next base: position 5,526,225 of record NW_011494735.1, on the reverse strand, counting down.
CATTCTTGGTATACTGGATACAAGCACTAGGATTTGCAAATCTTTTGTCCTGGTCTATGACTTGTTTTCTAGTTACTTGAAATGTATTTTTTAAAAGTTAACTTAAAAAATAAACCTGAAGTCCATTCTCATCTAATTTTCTTCTCTTTTCATGCTATTCTGTTGCTAAGAAATCTGTGCTGCCTAAGAAATCCAATTTCACAAAAAATTTTGGGTTTTTTTTTAGAAGTTTTCTAACTTTAGTACTTATGTCCTATTCATGGAGTTAATTTTTGTGTTTGTTGTGAGGTAGGGGTTGATTTTCTTTCTATTTCGTGCATACAGACATCTGTTGGTTTCAGCACTATTAGGTGAAATAACTATCATTTTGTCCAATTACCTTGCCATCTTTGTTTAAAAAAAAAAATCAATTGATTTAGAAATACATATCTACTTCCGAGATCGCTCTTCTGTTCCACTGATGTTATGTTTACTCTTATGTCAACATCACACTGTATAGATGATAACAGCTTTACAATGACTTTGAAATCAGATGGTGTCATTCCTCCAGCCATTTACGTCCTCAAAATTGTTTTATGTATTCTAGGGCTATTGGTTTTTCATATAAAATTTCAAATCAGTGTGACTGATATCAAAATAAGCCTGATAGGTTTTTCAATGGAATCACACTGAATCTATAGATAATTTGGGTGAGAATTAAAATCTTGATAATATTAAATCTTCTAATTCTTGAATATGGAATAGACTTTCATTCACTTAGATCTTCTTTAAAAATTAAAAAACATTTTGAAGGAAATTAGTGTATAATAGGGCTTATCTTTTGTTGAATTTAACCTAAATATTTTAACTTTTGATATTCTTAAAAACAGGGCTTTATATTTCTCTTTGCCTGTATTTTTTTGGGTTATTTGATTTTTTTAGAACTTCATTTTAATGTTCATACTAACATTTAAACTATACTTGTTTGCATTTTTTCGGCTGTTCTATGGGCTACAATATACAGTAGATCTTGAACTTTTTACAGACCAATTTTCAGCTAATCTTATACTACTTCATATAAAATACAGAACCTTTCAACCCATAGGTACATATCTCCTCTTTGTCCTCTATGCTGTATCTATATTCATCATCAAACAGCACAAGAGAATACTATAACTTTGGACTTTAAACACTGTGTAGTAAGGAATTAATCTTGCTCAGAGAGGTCCGTCATTGCTCTTGGCTCCTGTGAGGTGATTCCCAAGTTCTTGGAATGTTCTGCCTGATACCCAGTGTCTGGGGGCTTTGAGCCACACCAATGTGATTCATGGTCAGACCTTTGGGTCACATGGTATCAGCTCAATCTCTGGAAGTGTTGGAAACTAAGGTTGGCCACGCAGGTGATCTACCATGTCTATGCAAGGGAACCCCAGGGCTTGGGTGAGCTTTCCCAGTTGGCAGTATTCCATGTGTACTATCACATAGCATTTCGGGGATGAGTTAGAACTTTCCATGACTCTACTGGGAAAGGAGAGCTGGAAGCTCTGTCCATGGAACTCTCCTGGATTTTGCCATGTGTCTCTTTTCTTGAGGATTTTAATCTGTATCCTTTTGCTGAAATAAACTATAACGATAAGTGTAACAGTTTTTGATGAGCTCTGTGAATCCTAATGAATTACGGAATCTGAGGGTCTTGGGGACCCTGAACTTCCAGTTGGTATCAGAATGAGAGTGGTCTTGTGGATTTCCCTTTAAATTCTTAAACACGCATATGTTTTGTAGAGAAATTAAGGGAAGACAAAGCAAAAAATACAATCTTTGTATTTACATGGATATTTTAATTTGTGACACTTTTTTTATAGATTTATACTTCTATTCAGAATTATTTTCTTTCAGCATATTTTTGTCTTTTGTACTGCAGGTACAAAAGATGTATTGGTGATGCATCTTTTAGTTTTCCTTTATGTGATAATATCTTTATTTCACCTTTACCCTCATTCTTAAAGGGTTTTTCCCCTCTACTAGATATAGAATTCTAGGTTGACAGTTTTTTTTTTTTTTCTCCTTTCAATACTTCAAAGATGTTTTTGGACTTTTTTCTGGTCTCCACGCTTTCTGACAAGAAGCAACTAGTTAGTCAAATGATTATTCCTTTGTACATAGTCCATCATTTTTCTCTTGTTTTCAAGCTTTGCTCTGTATATTCAGGTTTCAACAATTTGAAACAAAGCCTTCATATATTGTCATGCCTGGTGTTACCAAGCATATCAAGTTGTGAATTTATATGTTTCATCAAATTGGGGGGAAATTAATTTTTCAATTTTTTTCTTGCCCAGTTGTCTCTTTCTTTAAGGAGTTATAATTACATGTATATTCAACAACTTGATGCAATTTATTGGGTCTTTGAAGTTTGGTTGCTTAAAAATCTTTTTTCTCTTTGATATTGCTGCTGCTGCTAAGTCACTTCAGTCGTGTCCGACTCTGTGCGACCCCATAGATGGCAGCCCACCAGGCTCCCCCGTCCCTGGGATTCTCCAGGCAAGAACACTGGAGTGGGTTGCCATTTCCTTCTCCAATGCATGAAAGTGAAAAGTGAAAGTGAAGTCACTCAGTCATGTCTGACTCTTAGTGACCCCATGGACTGCAGCCCACCAGGCTCCTCGGTCCACAGGATTTTCCAGGCAAGAGTATTGGAGTGGGTTGCCATCGCCTTCTCCAATCTCTTTGATATTTACTTTGGATAATTTTTGTTGATCTACCTTAAGTTTCTGGAGAAGTCAGTATAGCTGCCCTGAAATCATTATCTGTTAAGTCAAACATTTAGATATACTTAGGGTTAATTTTTCTCTTAAGAGTATGGATGAAAACATATTACTCTTATACTGCTAACACTCTATGTTTGAAAAGATAATAAAAAGTCTTACTCTTTGAACAAAAAGAAGAGTATGCCCCATTTTTCTTCTTCATCTGTTGATGGTGATTATATCCAGGACATTATGAATGTTAAGTTATAGTAGAGAGTAGATTGTAATACTTTTCTCTGGTGACTGCTGTTTATTTTGTCAAGCAAACAATTTTCATGGTTTGTACTAGAACTAGAAACTAAATTTCTGTGTAGTAGGTCCAAGCTTAGAGGCTGTCTTTTGTCTTAGCATAACTGTCTTGCATCTGTTTTGTACATGAATGGTTCAAATTTCAGATGGAATTTGGAGAATCCCTTTCTGACCATTTTTCCTACAGGGCTCCCCATCTTTCTTCACTAATTGGTTCCCTCCTATTTGGTCTTTTGTAAATTCCCAGGACAAAAAGACTGCAGTTTTTTCATCAGTGCCCCCACTGTCATTGAATCCCTACTGACCATACCTAGTCCCAGGCTAAAAGGACAGTAAGGGAAACTCACTTTATACAACTCCTTTCTTATGACCATGAACTCCTCCATAAGAATCAGGTTATATCATTTCACTCTCTAGTGACTTCAGCTACCAATTTTTCACATTATACCCAGATTTTATTGCTATTATCTGCAGCAGGATCTGTATCTTACTTTGCAATTACCTCACATTTTCTTTACAGCCAGCTTTTAACTAGTAAATTGGGATTTTTGCCTGTGTGGGTGGCATCCCATGGTTGCCTGCAGGGATCTCAGCCTCCTAGATATTGATTACTCTTAAGTAAGTGTCAGTGAGGATTTTCATTTAATTTTATTAAAATCAGTGCAAATTGATGCAAATTACATGCCCACATATAAGATAATAGTATACTAGCTATGACTTACATTTAGAATTAACTAAAATTAATTTATAGCTTTTGAAATGAAAAAGATGGGCCTAAGGAATAATTCCATTTGGTGTTGATATCTACTTCATTTTTAAGATAATAATATTTATATATAAACAGTACCTGAAAATTACTTCACTTTCATAAGATTCCAAGAGTGTACAATTATCACTAGGTATATCAGTGCCTTGGGCCAATCTCGCCCTATTATTTTTAACAAGAGCAGGGATAGGAACTTGCTGATAAGATCTGTTGCAGTTATTAGCTAAGCCATTTTAGAGAGGAATCCTAGTGCTACAGAAAATATGGTTAATGCAGACACAAACTCCAAAACTTAGCTGTCCATTTCATCATTTATAAGCAAATCTCATCTGACGTTGGCCAAGTTACTGAAGAAGAATTCCTGTCCTCAGTTTTCTCACTTGTGATGAACAGACAGACATGTGGAGTTACGGTGAAAATAGAAGAAATAAGGAAATTAAAACAGCTCACACAGTGCTGGGCACATAGCAAGTTTAGCAAATATCTATGGTAAGGACCCTTTGGTGGTTTTATAATGTGTCAACAATTGGCTTAGCTGAATGACATTTCCCAGAATTCCTTTTCCATTTAGAGTGGGCAACAGAAGAGCTTTCTGTTTTTTTTGTTTTAATTTTTATTGGAATATAGTTGTTTCACAATGTTGTTTTATTTTCTGCTGTACAGCCTAGTAAACCAGCCATATGTATACATATACCCCCTCTTTTTGGAACTTCCTTCCCATTTTAAGTCACCGCAGAGCACTGAAAACTCAGTTGGTAAAAGCTCTGTAATGCAGGAGACCCCAGTTCGATTTCTGGGTTGGGAAGATCCCCTGGAGGAGGGCATGGCAACCCACTCCAGTATTCTTGCCTGGAGAACCCCCACGGACAGAGGAGCCTGGTGGGTTATAGTCCGCGGGGTCGCAGAGTCAGACATGAGTGAGCGACTAAGCACAGCACACACAGAGCACTGAGAGTTCCTGAACTGTACAGTAGGTTCTCATTATCTATTTTATACATAGTATCAATAGTGTGTATATGTCAATCCATCTCCCAATTCACCCCACTGCCATAAAAATACATGGTGTCCATACATTTGTTCTCTCCATCTGTCAGAAGAGATTTAAGAGGGATATTTAGAGGCCAAAGCAAGGTGACCATCACTGTGTATTTTACACATATTGTTATTTATTTGTTTCCTCACCTCACTGGCGTGAGGCAGCGGATGGGCCTAGAACTGCCTAACTTCTCCCTGAGCCATCCTTAATGTATCTGACTCCTGGACCATTTGCTTGAGTTTAGTCCCTTGACTGAAGGCCCACTGCTGTACGGTAGCAGTGTAATCAGTCAAGGGTAATGAGAACTGAGGAAAGTCTCAGTCTGTCCTTGGGGGTTCCAGCTCATATCTGTGGGTTCCCAACTGACCTTATTCTCCCTGGCTCTACATCCTTCTTCCCTTCTGCTGGCCTGTTCTGTGGCTTCCAGCTCCAGTGTCAGACAGGAGGCAATATACTTACAGAGACTGACAAACCAGAATCCCACAGTTGCATTAAGTCAAATCTCTAGGACAAATCGTAATCTTTGTCTGTCTGTCTGCCTCTCTCCACACACATGCATGTGCTGTGCAGACATACACCCACACCGCTTCTCTGACTGCTCCCTGATACAAACAATATTTGAGAGTCAGTCAACTTGTACTACTCAACTTAAGTTTAAAAACCCACCTTTAGGGGAGGAGGAGCTAAGATGGTGGAGGAGTAGGACGGGGAGAACACTTTCTCCCCCACAAATTCATCAAAAGAACATTTAAACGCCGAGTAAATTCCACAAAACAACTTCTGAATGCCGGCAGAGGACATCAGGCACCCAGAAAAGCAACCCAAGTCTTCA
>NW_011494735.1:5519648-5520459 GCF_000754665.1 Bison bison bison | reverse complement strand
AGAAACTCTTCAAGTCAGGAGGGAATGGCAAGACATACTTAAAGTGATGAAAGAAAATAACCTACAGCCCAGATTATTGTACCCAGCAAGGATCTCATTCAAATATGAAGGAGAAATCAAAAGCTTCTCAGACAAGCAAAAGCTGAGAGAATTCAGCACCACCAAACCAGCTCTCCAACAAATACTAAAGGATATTCTCTAGGCAGGAAACACAAAAACGGTGTATAAACTTGAAACCAAAACAATAAAGTAAATGGCAACGGGATCATACTTATCAGTAATTACCTTAAACGTAAATGGGTTGAATGCCCCAACCAAAAGACAAAGACTGGCTGAATGGATACAAAAACAAGACCCCTACATATGTTGTCTACAAGAGACCCACCTCAAAACAGGGGACACATACAGACTGAAAGTGAAGGGCTGGAAAAAGGTTTTCCACGCAAATAGGGACCAAAAGAAAGCAGGAGTAGCAATACTCATATCAGATAAAATAGACTTTAAAACAAAGGCTGTGAAAAGAGACAAAGATGGTCACTACATAATGATCAAAGGATCAATCCAAGAAGAAGATATAACAATTATAAATATATATGCACCCAACACGGGAGTGCCGCAGTATGTAAGACAAATGCTAACAAGTATGAAAGGAGAAATTAACAATAACACAATAATAGTGGGAGACTTTAATACCCCACTCACACCTATGGATAGATCAACTAAACAGAAAATTAACAAGGAAACACAAACGTTAAACGATACAATAGACCAGTTAGACCTAATGATATCTATAGGACATTTCATCGCGAAA
>NW_011494735.1:5519150-5519548 GCF_000754665.1 Bison bison bison | reverse complement strand
CGGGGAGAACACTTTCTCCCCCACAAATTCATCAAAAGAACATTTAAACGCCGAGTAAATTCCACAAAACAACTTCTGAATGCCGGCAGAGGACATCAGGCACCCAGAAAAGCAACCCAAGTCTTCAAAAGGAGAGAGAAAAAATACAGCTCCACCCACCAGAACACTGACACAAGCTTCCCTAACCAAGAAACCTTGACAAGCCACCTGTACAAACCCACACAGAGCAAGGAAATGCCACAATAAAGAGAACTCCACAAACTGCCAGAATACAGAAAGGACACCCCAAACTCAGCAATTGAATCAAGATGAAGAGACAGAGGAATACCCAGCAGATAAAGGAACAGGATAAATGCCCACAAACCAAACAAAGAGGAAGAGATAGGGAATCTACCTGA
>NW_011494735.1:5516044-5519047 GCF_000754665.1 Bison bison bison | reverse complement strand
CAAATGCTAACAAGTATGAAAGGAGAAATTAACAATAACACAATAATAGTGGGAGACTTTAATACCCCACTCACACCTATGGATAGATCAACTAAACAGAAAATTAACAAGGAAACACAAACGTTAAACGATACAATAGACCAGTTAGACCTAATTGATATCTATAGGACATTTCATCGCGAAACAATGAACTTCACCTTTTTCTCAAGCGCACATGGAACCTTCTCCAGGATAGATCACATCCTGGGCCATAAATCTAGCCTTGGTAAATTCAAAAAAATAGAAATCATTCCAAGCATCTTTTCTGACCACAATGCAGTAAGATTAGATCTCAATTACAGGAGAAAAACTATTAAAAATCCCAACATATGGAGGCTGAACAACACGCTGCTGAATAACCAACAAATCACAGAAGAAATCAAAAAAGAAATCAAAATTTGCATAGAAACGAATGAAAATGGAAACACAACAACCCAAAACCTGTGGGGCACTGTAAAAGCAGTCCTAAGGGGAAAGTTCATAGCAATACAGGCATACCTCAAGAAACAAGAAAAAAGTCAAATAAATAACCTAACCCTACACCTAAAGCAACTAGAAAAGGAAGAAATGAAGAACCCCAAGGTTAGTAGAAGGAAAGAAATCTTAAAAATTAGGGCAGAAATAAATGCAAAAGAAACAAAAGAGACCATAGCAAAAATCAACAAAGCCAAAAGCTGGTTCTTTGAAAGGATAAATAAAATTGACAAACCATTAGCCAGACTCATCAAGAAACAAAGGGAGAAAAATCAAGTCAATAAAATTAGAAATGAAAATGGAGAGATCACAACAGACAACACAGAAATACAAAGGATCATAAGAGACTACTATCAACAATTATATGCCAATAAAATGGACAACGTGGAAGAAATGGACAAATTCTTAGAAAAGTACAACTTTCCAAAACTGGACCAGGAAAAAATAGAAAATCTTAACAGACCCATCACAAGCACGGAAATTGAAACTGTAATCAAAAATCTTCCAGCAAACAAAAGCCCAGGTCCAGATGGCTTCACAGCTGAATTCTACCAAAAATTTAGAGAAGAGCTAACACCTATCCTACTCAAACTCTTCCAGAAAATTGCAGAGGAAGGTAAACTTCCAAACTCATTCTATGAGGCCACCATCACCCTAATACCAAAACCTGACAAAGATCCCACAAAAAAAGAAAACTACAGGCCAATATCACTGATGAACATAGATGCAAAAATCCTTAACAAAATTCTAGCAATCAGAATCCAACAACACATTAAAAAGATCATACACCATGACCAAGTGGGCTTTATCCCAGGGATGCAAGGATTCTTCAATATCTGCAAATCAATCAATGCAATACACCACATTAACAAATTGAAAAATAAAAACCATATGATTATCTCAATAGATGCAGAGAAAGCCTTTGACAAAATTCAACATCCATTTATGATAAAAACTCTCCAGAAAGCAGGAATAGAAGGAACATACCTCAACATAATAAAAGCTATATATGACAAACCCACAGCAAACATTATCCTCAATGGTCAAAAATGGAAAGCATTTCCTCTAAAGTCAGGAACAAGACAAGGGTGCCCACTCTCACCATTACTATTCAACATAGTTTTGGAAGTTTTGGCCACAGCAATCAGAGCAGAAAAAGAAATAAGGAATCCAAATTGGAAAAGAAGAAGTAAAACTCTCACTATTTGCAGATGACATGATCCTCTACATAGAAAACCCTAAAGACTCCACCAGAAAATTACTAGAACTAATCTATGATTATAGTAAAGTTGCAGGATATAAAATCAACACACAGAAATCCCTTGCATTCCTATACACTAATAATGAGAAAACTGAAAGAGAAATTAAGGAAACAATTCCATTCACCATTGCAACGGAAAGAATAAAATACTTAGGAATATATCTACCTAAAGAAACTAAAGACCTATATATAGAAAACTATAAAACACTGGTGAAAGAAATCAAAGAGGACACTAATAGATGGAGAAATATACCATGTTCATGGATTGGAAGAATCAATATAGTGAAAATGAGTATACTACCCAAAGCAATTTATAGATTCAACGCAATCCCTATCAAGCTACCAACGGTATTCTTCACAGAGCTAGAACAAATAATTTCACAATTTGTATGGAAATACAAAAAACCTCGAATAACCAAAGCTATCTTGAGAAAGAAGAATGGAACTGGAGGAATCAACCTACCTGACTTCAGGCTGTATTACAAAGCCACAGTTATCAAGACAGTATGGTACTGGCACAAAGACAGAAATATTGATTAATGGAACAAAATAGAAAGCCCAGAGATAAATCCACACACATATGGACACCTTATCTTTGACAAAGGAGGCAAGAATATACAATGGATTAAAGATAATCTCTTTAACAAGTGGTGCTGGGAAAACTGGTCAACCACTTGTAAAAGAATGAAACTAGACCACTTTCTAACACCATACACAAAAATAAACTCAAAATGGATTAAAGATCTCAACATAAGACCAGAAACTATAGAACTCCTAGAGGAGAACATAGGCAAAACACTCTCCGACATACATCACAGCAGGATCCTCTATGACCCACCCCCCAGAATATTGGAAATAAAAGCAAAAATAAACAAATGGGACCTAATTAACCTTAAAAGCTTCTGCACAACAAAGGAAACTATTAGCAAGGTGAAAAGGCAGCCTTCAGAATGGGAGAAAATAATAGCAAATGAAGCAACTAACAAACAACTAATCTCAAAAATATACAAGCAACTCCTACAGCTCAACTCCAGAAAAATAAATGACCCAATCAAAAAATGGGCCAAAGAACTAAATAGGCATTTCTCCAAAGAAGACATGCAGGTGGCTAACAAACACATGAAAAGATCTCAACATAAGACCAGAAACTATAGAACTCCTAGAGGAGAACATAGGCAAAACACTCTCCGACATACATCACAGCAGGATCCTCTATGACCCACCCCCCA
>NW_011494735.1:5420780-5515944 GCF_000754665.1 Bison bison bison | reverse complement strand
AGCCTGTGGTGGATTCATTTCGATATTTGGCAAAACTAATACAATATTGTAAAGTTTAAAAATAAAATAAAATAAAAAATAAAATAAAATAAAACCCACCTTTAATGGCCTGTGACCATGGCTATTAATACAGTATCTTGGTGCTCTTGAAAGTAACCATGGTTTTATGCTACTAAAAGCATCTGAAGAACACCAGCCCTTCTAACAATAATAAAAATAAGATTAATTAATGCTTCTTTAGTATTTACTGCACTGTGCATAAGGTATAAGAGTAAATATTTCATAAGAATCCTACAAAGGAGATTTTGTTTTCATCCCCATTTTACAGATGGGAAACTGAGGCCACAGGTAAGTAACTTCCTACAGTCATACATTTAGCATAGAGCCAGTATTCACACACACCATGCTGGTTTCAAAGCCTGTGCTCTTAAATACAATGTTACATGGCTTTCTGATGACAAGGTAAGTAAAATTCTACCTTGAGTAGAAACCAGCTGACAACATCACTGAAAGTTTACTTAGGAATGATATGGATGTGAGTTGGTGGCAGTTTCTTGAGGTTGAGAGTGACGGATGTGAGGATGGCTTTCCAGTCTTCTCACTTAGAAGATTATGTTCTTTCCTCAACAGTTTTGGGGTGTGTTCCTCAATCTCTTTCCTAATTCTTTTTCTCTTCCTACCGTCACCCTCCACTCCCGTTTTTTTTCTTTTTTGATTTCTGTCTTGACAGCATTCCAGACTGGAAATATTTTAAGGAACAGCTTGCTACATGGTACTTCACTAAAAATAATACAAGTCAAGTTGTTGGCAAAAGAGTCAGCCTTGGAGGAACACCAATTGTGCAGAGTTTAGAAAGCGGTATGGTTGCTGAGTCCTGGTTTCTTGAGCAGGAAAAACGTCAGACTTGGTAGATGGTGGGGAGCCTGTCCAGATTCATGGAGGTGAGAATCATCTGACTCCCTGGTGGGCTCTGTTAACCTCAGAGAGTGAGGTCCCACTGGACAAACCTGCCGGGACAAACGGGCCTCACGGATCTGTGGAAGTGATCGGTCTGTGCCAATTCATCCTCCCCTCCCCATCTTTAATAGTTAGAATTCCACAGGGCTCTGTTCTCCCTTCTTATTACTCTGCAGTCTCACCCACACCTACTTTGTTGCTGGGCTCCATCTGGTAGCCTAGTGGTTAAGAGTGTGGACTCTGGAGCCAGATTGGGTTTGAATTCTGGCTCAGGACCTAGCTGGGAGACTCTAATAATTCTGGGTCTCAGTTTTCTCACAGGTAAAATGGATTTAACAGTTGTACTTCCCTCAGAGGGTTGCTAGGAAGAGAAAACAATATTTATAAAGCATGTAGGCAGTGACTGGTAATTAGCAAGCATTTGAAAGTGTTTATTAAATTTGCAAATGTAACTAGTTTAGACTTTTCCACTGTATCCCAGACCCAACTGTCAACTCCTTTCTCCACTTGGATATGACACAAGCAACATTTCCAGAACCGAACTCAATCTCTCCTAAATCATCCTCTGCCTTTGGAGGTCTCAATGTCAGGGACATACCTCCTTTCTGTCTAGAAACATGAGAGTCACTTTCATCCATTAAATTATTGACTCTGTCTTCTAAATATCTTTTAAATCCTTCTATTTCTATCAACTTGGCCACTCTGGTGGACAAAGTCACCATCTGCTTCTGGACCACAATGATGAATATAAACACAAATTGTCTCCCTATACCTGTACTTACACTTTTCCAGTTGATTCCCCAAACTGTGAAAAAGGAGATCTTTGAAAATAAGAAAATATGACAATGACAAGGACTTGAAAAAGAAAAAAAAACATGCCACCCCTCCTATGGATTTTCATTGTTGCTAGTTTCTAAAGCTTCAGATCCTTGTATTACCAAGACTCCAAGTGCTCTGCCTCTGTTTACCTCTCCAGCTTCCATTCTCACCCTCCCCCTGCTTTCTTCTGAGCCATATTCTTTTAGTTCATGGAACACTTCATGTTCCCTTCCATCTCAGAACCTTCAAAGGTGTAGTTCCCTCTGCTTGAAATAGTACTGCTTTCTCTTCTTGCCATGTCCCCTCGCTACCTCCCCTCATCTAACTCTTTCAAGATGCCACTTGGATCTCTCTCCTTCTATCCCAGACCACTCTGATATCCTAGTTGGATATCCCACCCTTGCTTATACTTTACATCTCTTGCTACAATCTCAATATTTTCTTTACTGAATTTCTGTCTTTCCACTTGGCTTTTCACTAGGCAAAGGCTTTCTCTTGTTCTGTGTTGTTATTTCTGACACAGGGAATGAGTCCCATAGATGGTTGTTTGGTAAAGCAAGCAAATATGTATAAGGTTTTACTCTTGTCATCACACCTTTGATCAGGTCAGTGGGCACAGATGAGTAAAACAAGCAGTGGCTGCCCCATACCAACCCCCAACACTTAAAAAAAAAGATTGTATCCTGAATCTATAGATCCTAAACTACTAGAAATGTAGCATTCATATATTTTTAAAAAGGTTTTGTTTCAAATTTTCATGGCACAGTATCGAACCATGCTTGACATCCTGAAGACATTTACTTTCTGTAAATGCACATTATCTGTGCTTTTTGCATACCTTACAAAGGAAAGTTCTCTTCCCAATTTCTTTTCCAAGGTGTGCCTTTATTCCTGTCTGTGACAGAACACAAAGAACAATCAAATCTCATTGTGACCTTTTATTTCAACTTTGTCCCTCAGTGCCCATAATGAGCCACAAATCTTTGAAATAGATCATTCTTTTTATCATCTCTCAGTGGCTAAGTCACTGGGAAAGCACAATGATATCCCAGGACAAAGCAAAGAGAATGAAGCCTGCCCAAAGGACACATTTACATTTTTAAGAATTTCTAGCTTTTTTGAGAAAATAACCCACAGTGAATGAATCAAACTTCATCAGACATTTACTTTAGGAGAACAAGATGAAAAGGAAGCAAAAGTGCTCATCAAATAGTCAATTACCTACTAGGAGACTGTGTATAATAACACAATATTTTATGTTATATAATATATAATATTTTTTATATGTGGTATAACATGAAAAAAATAAAATCACAAAAATTTGAATATAAATATTTATCTCTAATACACTAACATTTGTTTGTTTGCTTTGTTTTTGGTCTCAAGCAAAATTTCCCCAAATTTTACGTTTTTTCCTCACTCTCTTGACTCATGGCTACAGATTACAGCTGCATTTTCTTCTCTCTGTTGGGTGTGGAAATGAAGTAACAGAAAGCATTTTTTCTTTATAGTCCAGTGCGTCTTTCTTCTTTGCTTAACCCCTAAACTTTTCCAGTGATTTAAAGCTACATGTAAACCATTCCCATCATGCTCGTTGAGTTGAACACGATTACCGAGGTTGGTGGACAATCTAGGCTCTTGGGCATCTGGGAAGCCCAAAATGTTTATAGTTTTAAAGATTTCCATTATGTGGTTTCTCAGCTTTCATCTTCCCTAACTAAAAAGTCCTGTATGTGTCAGGAGACACATACAGATGACATTAGAGGATTTTGTGGCTCACATTTCAAAGGGAGTCATGGAGTTTTGGGGTGTTTCTCACTTCTCACTACTGAAATAACTTTCAAAAGTTCAAACTGGTGTTTTTATTTTAATAATTAAGGGTTTGATATTCATGAATATAAAATGTTTATGCTGCTGCTGCTCAGTCACTTCAGTTGTGTCCAACTCTTTGTGACCCTATGGATTGTAGCTCTCCAGGCTCCTCTGTCCATGGGATTCTCCAGGCAAGAATACTGGAGTGGGTTGCCATGCTCTCCTCCAAGGGATCTTCCCAACCTAGAGATTGAACCCATACCTCTTATGTCTCCTGAATTCGCAGGCGGGTTCTTTACTACTAGTGCCACCTGGGAAGCCCAAAATGTTTATAGTTTTAAAGATTTCCATTAGGTGGTTTCTCAGCTTTCATCTTCCCTAACTAAAAAGTCCCAGTCTTGCTATTCTGTGTTCCAATGGTTCATGGGCCTTCTCTAGAGTAGTAGACATTTGTTACTTTGGGGCCAATCAGAGTCCAGTCCACCCCCAGTTGTTAACTGAGAATCCAATACTTGCCACTCTCACTATGTATAGTCCTGATGCAGCTGCCTTCAACATAGGACGAAGGATGGTATCTGAGCCATACTTGGTCACACAAAGCCTCATATTCGCGTGTCCACAGTGATTGGCTTAGAAACAGACATGTGACCAAACCAATGCCACTGAGATGCCACTGAAATATTTAATTACAATTTTTGAAATGAGACTGGTGTGTTTTAGGGGGATCAGTTTAATGTGAAGGAAATTATTTAAACATAAGGAGCATGTTCTGAGGCTGTGACAGTTGTCATAAAGGGGAAATCTGAGAATGGAACAGTTGTCATTAAATAGTAACCTTTCACAAACTTAGGATAAAGTGGAGCCTGGGACCTTAAAAATGCCACTAATGTCCTATATTAATCGGGTAGTGATCTCTGAGGCATAATGTGAATTATTTTGTAAAGTGTCTGAGAGCTCCAAAGATGAAATATATGATGGGAAAGCCTCAAGAACTTTTGAGGGCTGTGGGGCCATCTCATTACTGGCCATAAAAATGAGTTATAGTTGAGGGAAGAAAAGGAGATGCTGGTTTTGTGGGGCTACAGGACACACCAGTTCATTTGACAATTAATTAAATGAATTTCTTTCACATTAAATTGACAGGATTAGTATATCGTTATGACATATTATGTGGCAAAGACGAGCTTCAGCAAAGTAGATTATATTATTATTTAATTTTATGTGATTTTAAACATGCCCATAGGTGTTAAGGATACCTTCACTATGTCATCACCCAGATCAAGAAATAGAATATTACCAGTTCCTTTAAAAGCTAAAAATAGTACTATATGACCCAGCAATTCCACTCCTGGGTATGTATTTGAAGAAAGGGAATACACTAATTCAAAAAGATACATGAACCCCAATGTTCACAGTGGCTTTATTTACAATAGCCATGCTATGGAAACAACCTAACTGCCCATCAACAGATGAATGGATAAAGAGGTGGCATATATATATACAAGTACACACTGGAATATTATTCAGCCACAAGAAATGAAATTTTGCCATTTGTAACAACATGGATGGACATAGAGGATATTATGCTTAGTGAAATAAATCAGACAGAGAAAGACAAACACTATGCTTTCACTTACATGTGGAATCTGAAAAATAAAACAAATGAATATAACAAAAAATAAACAGACTCACAGATAACAGAGAACAAACTAGTGGTTATCAGCAGGTAGGAGGATGGATTAAAGGGCAAGATTGGTGAAAGAGAATAAGAGGCACAAAGTACTGGGAATTCCCTGGCAGTCGAGTGGTGAAGACTCTGCACATGCATGCTGAGGACTTGTGTTCAATCCCTGGTCAAGGAACTAAGATCCTGTAAGCCATGCAGACACAAATAAATAAATAAAACATACCACAAGTATCTGAACACTATTTAAGAAAAAAAATCACAAACTATTACGTATAAAATAAATAAGATACAAGGATATAATGTTGTTGTTGCTGTTTTGTCACTCAGTCATGTCTGACTCTTTCACAACCCCGGGGTCTGAACTCCGCCAGGCTCCTCTGTCTATAGGATTTCCAAGGCAAGAATACTGGTACAGCACAAGTAATATAATCAATATTTTATAATAAATTTACATGTATTATCTATAAAAATATTAAATCACTATGTTGTATACCTGAAATTGTATTGTATACCTGAAATTAAGTTTATTGTAAGTCAGCTATACACTGAGGAAACCAGAATTGAAATAGACACGTGTACCCCAATGTTCATCGCAGCACTGTTTATAATAGCCAGGACATGGAAGCAACCTAGACGTCCATCAGCAGATGAATGGATAAGAAAGCTGTGGTACATATACACAATGGAGTATTACTCAGCCATTAAAAAGAATACATTTAAATCAGTTCTAATGAGGTGGATGAAACTGGAGCCTATTATACAGAGTGAAGTAAGCCAGAAAGAAAAACACCAATACAGTATACTAACACACATATATGGAATTTAGAAAGATGGTAACAATAACCCTGTGTACAAGACAGCAAAAGAGACACTGATGTATAGAACAGTCTTTTGGACTCTGTGGGAGAGGGAGAGGGTAGGATGATTTGGAAGAATGGCACTGAAATATGTATAATATCATATATGAAACGAGTCGCCAGTCCAGGTTCGATGCACGATACTGGATGCTTGGGGCTGGTGCACTGGGATGACCCAGAGGGATGGTATGGGGAGGGAGGAGGGAGGAGGGTTCAGTATGGGGAACACATGTATACCTGTGGCAGATTCATTTTGATATATGGCAAAACCAATACAATATTGTAAAGTTAAATAAAATTAAATTAAAAAGAAAGAAATAAGTAAAATAAAAAATTATTTATACTACCATGCTACTGAAGTATTCAGCAGTAAAATATTCCAGAACAGTTTACTATTTTTCTTGATATATATTTTATTTATATCATATATTTTATTTTTATTTTATTTATATCATATTATTTTATTTATATCATATATTTTATTTATATCCAGCACTTTCCCCTGGAGAAAAGTACAGACAGAATTATTATTATTATTAATGATTATGATGATAATAGGCATTTACTGCATACAAAGCATATACATTGTGCTAAAATCTTTTAATTCAACTTTTTCAAAAATTCTTTTAGGTACATGCCATAAGTGCCCTGTGTTGTAAATGGGAAAGCTGAGGCTTAGAGAGATTAAAAAACTTGCCCTCAATTACATAGCAGTGAAGTAGTTGAGCTGGGATTTTAACTCAGGCCTGCCTAATAGATGAACACACCTTGCTCCTATGATCACTGATAACATTAATTTGGTGCCAACCAACTTTCTATATCCCAGACATATATTGAATGGCTTCTATTCATTATCCCCCTTACACTGCACTGCAACCCCATAAGGCAGTTACTGGCATTCTTACCCAGTTGCGTGATAGAGGACTTTGACATACAGTATATGGATTATTTTATGCCTTAAATAAGTTTCCCTCATGAATTTATGAGCACTTCCCTGGTGCCTCAGATGGTAAAGAATCCACCTGCAAAGCAGGAGATCAGGTTTGATACCTTGGTTGGGAAGATCCCTTGGAGGAAGAAATGGCAACCCACTCCAGTATTCTTGCCTGGAGAATTCCGTGGACAGAGGAGCCTGGCAGGCTACTGTGCATGGGGTTGCAAAGAGCTGGACACGACTGAATGACTTAACACTTTCACTTTTCACTTTCATGCATTTATGAAATCTGTGCATTGCTACATTCGCATGAATGAATATCAGTCATCAAAGGAAATGGAAGCTCTGAAGCAAACACAACAGAATGCCTCTGTCTACTGCAGGCAGAAGCATAAGCAAATGAATCTATTCCACAGAGACAAATTCATTTTTCAGTAAAGCTTATTGAGTATTTTAAATTGGAGCCAGAAAAGAATTAAAGAATTAGTAGCTTATCACCTAGAACTAATAACCTTTGAAATATTTTTTCAGTAGCTTAACAAAAGTTATATTGTTTGCTTAAAAGGGCAACATTCTTAAGGAAATCGTAATACCACTTTAAAATAATAATTAAAATATTAATATTATTAGATTTTAATGTCTATATTCTCTGGTTTTATATTTAAAAGTACTCCTGTGTAGTCTTATAGTTTTTATGGAGGTGACAAAGTTATTTTAATTTGGTGTAGTGGAGATTTCTGGTTAGTATTTGGGTACCAGGCATGACCCCGGTCCCTGAGAATCACCAAGGATTAAGACTCAGTCCCTAGAAGATTTTTACTCCACTTTTTAAAATTTGATAATGTATATATCTTATTGAAGTACAGTTGACTTACAGTGTTTCAGATGCACAGCAAGGTGATTCGGTTATACATGTACATATATATTATTTTTGGGATTATTTTCCATTATAGGTTATTACAAGATATTGACTATAGTTCCCTGTACTATACATTTACTCCACTTTCAAACAATCCCCATGTTTGAAAGATGGGGATTCCTCTGTTTCCAGTCACCTTGCAAGTCACCAATAACTATTTTAAGCTAAAGATCTTTGGAAAGACTTTAACATTAATTTAGTAGAAGGAAAAATACATGTTTTCTTTTACTCCAGCTCTGATATGTTTCTGCCATACATAGAATTCCTATTAACATTTGAGGTTCTGCCTGTTGGAGTGAAAATCCAGCTCCTGTCTCAGAGCAGGTTAAGACCTTGTGATACCCTAAGTGTTTAAAAGAATTCTTTTCTTCAAAGACCTCTGCCAAATGAGGAGAGAGGGTTGGGTTTTACAACAGGCACACAAGGGACTTGACAATGATCTTTGAGTTTATGAAAGCTTATTGTACAAATGGGGATTTGGCAGTAGTGATATTTTTCAACTGCAATTCCAACTAATAGTAAGTAAAATATTAAAAAACAGTAAAGGCCAGAATTATAAAATTTTTAGAATTAAGAGACTAGAAATTTGTAAGGTGCTGATATCCTAAGGGAAATTGAGGCATTTCTTTTAAATATTTAATCATGTGCATAGAGCTTTTAGGGAGGGGATGGAACTAACATAATTTGAAGTCCTTCTGTGTGTCATTCTGTGCAGGCCACAAAAACCCTCTAACATATTTTCTTATGGTTTATGTTTTGTCAAAGAGGAAACAGAGGCTCAAAGCTGTTAAATTGCCTGAAGACATGTAGCCTGTGAGAAGCAGAATAGGAATTCAAACCCAGCTCTATTTGGCTCCAAAGCCTGTATACTTTCCATTATATCATCCTCCATCCTTTTATGGGATGATTTAATTGCCAACTGGGGATAAAATAAATGGCCTTTGAAATTCTTTCCATTGCCTTGATTCTGTTCTCCCTGACTTGATTTCAATGTTGGCCACCACATTGCTTAGCAATCTGTATATACAGAGAGGATTGGGCTAGGAAACAATGGAACATGGTGAGTTTAATGTAGATATTCAAATTTAAGTTCTCCCTCTTACTGGGTCATAAAATCTCAGCAAGGAAGGATCTTAGAACTCATCAGGTACAAGCTAAGTCCAGTGTTTAACTCAATCCCCACCCCCCTCTCTTTTAGCAAATATTCATTTGGTCTCATGTGTTAGCAAGTGGAGAAAGCTCATGGTTTGTCTGTGTTCACTGCTCTATCGTGAAGATTTTTCCTTACTGCTGTTCTCTTCGGCATTTTGTAGTTGCTTATTCAGTAGACTTGGATAGACATCAGGTTATAAATGAAAGAGAAAAGGGCAAGCCATCTCAAAGCTGTCCTCTCTCTCACATAATTCATTACAGACCCCCTGGTGCACAGTTGACATCTTAGGTGGTATTTGAGCACATGAAAGTTGACCTTGGTGCTTTGCCCTTAGTCTGTGGTCTTATTAACTGGCTTTCAATACATTCCCCCCCATGTAGCTTAAAGATAGTGAAAGATGGAGAAATGCTTCTGGACTCTTCTAAGCAAATAAGAAAACGATGGGCCTGAAGAGTAAGGGTTGGCAAGAACATGTCATTAGTAGCTTGATTTGAAGGTGGCTCCTAAGAGCTCAGTAATTTCAGTGAGTGTCTGAGAAAAGATTTGGAAGGGGAGAAACAATCCATGATGGATGAAATAACTGACAGAAGGGAGTGGAGAAGCCAAGAAGAATCGGGTGAAAACAGTGCTTACCCTAAACATAGCCAGGACTGACAGAGAACAGGGGCAAAGTCCCCATGCAAGAACGGCACTCCATGCCTAATGACCCCTGCCATCTTGTTACTTGGACTTCACTTAGCTGTTTTATTTTGTCTTGTGTGTGATAAGTTAAATACTTGTCTAAGTCCGGCCACAAGAGTGAAATTAAGAGCAGTGAACCACAGCTTAGTCAGTCACCTTTGAAGGCTCCAGGACCTGGCTCCTTGCCTCTTATGCAGAGAGTCAGTGTTCCAAATAGGCTTAGTGACAGCACTTTTTCATTTGGTAAAGGACCTGTACTTAGAAATAGTTTTTAATAATAATTGAGTTTAGGAGGAAAAGAGGCAAAAATTGTCCTGTTCCTCAGTACACTCAGCAGGAAGAAAATAGAGCAAAATACGGCATATGGGGAATTGTCTTCTTTCCCGGAAGTCACAAACTGACGTTAAGAAGCAACAGAATGTAAAAACAAGGGGCCATTTTCCTTGTTTCATTATCAAATGGATCCTGATTTAGGGGTTCTTGGAGTAACCTGTTTCTCTAGGCCTAACCAGCCTGAGGTTAAAAACAGAGTCATAAAGACAGAACAAAACAATTCATTTTACTCTGGCCCTGGTTTACTAGAACTTCCATTGCTTTTGAATTTCCCCTCATTATCCTGGAAACCCAAAAGTTACTTCACTTGTATTCTCAAGCCAGTCATCTAGGCTACCATCTGCCAGGAACCACTTTTCTCCTGACTTACTCAGCAGCTAAGAAGTTGCTAGAAGCCAATGAGAGCCCCGTGACTTGGGCTGGAAGGTGTCAGGTCCCCGTCCTAAGTGACCCATTACCCTCACGTCTTATACCACAGACGTAGGCAGACACATGTGATTTCTACAGCCTACGGTTTCTGTTCCATATTCCAATGTGCTCCAGTTTGTCTTGGTGGAAGACAGTACTTCAATGTGGCCTAGACGGTAGATTTTAAAATCAGAGATTTGAGTTAGAATCTTGGATCTGGCACTTTTTAGCTGCATGTTCACAGGCAAGATGTATTTCTCCTCTGTAGTTTATTTTTCTGTAAAATGGGAAAAATAATGACCATAACATAGGGTCACTGTGATGATCATGACAATGTGTTTGATTAAGATTATATATGGTGTTTTGTGATTAGAAAATGTACAATACACGTTAATTATTATATGACCATCTATCGTCCATGTTACCGAATATGCTTCTTTATGCTATCACTGTCTAAATATATTTTTAGTAAAACAGCTCTTAAAGGTTTTTATTTATAGTCTCTACTCCCAAGGGAACTGAGTGGGGAATGAATGATTTGAATGATCATTTCTTGCCCAAATGACCCTCTCCTCCAACCCTGTTCCACTGTCTTGAAACAAACATACTCTCCTCCAGTCCTCTCATTTTACCATAAGCTATTTCCTAGGGAGATCCTCAATACTTCATGCCAACAGAGCTCTGAGGGGTCGACCAGTGAACCTCCAGGCAGAGACAGACAAGTCTGAATCCTGGTATAAACACAGTGAAGATCACTAACATATAAAGGATTTGGCAATGGCTAGATGGTAGATGAGAATGTAAAGGAAACAACATAAAAAGAGGAAAAAAAGTAAGATAAATTCAAGTCCCCAAGAGATGAAGAAAGATGAATATTTAACAGAGTACTTTTTAGGAGTCAAAGATCATATTTCAATTTACATTTTCCTTTAGAAAATGAATATGTATAAGCCAGAAAATGTCTTTTATTGCATCTTAAGTACAGCCAGATCTTGCTTTATTGTGTTTCACAGGTAACTCATTTTTTTAAACTGAAGGAACACTGTGTCAAGCATGTCTATTGTCATCATTTTTCCCAATAGCATTTGCTCACTTCATGTCTTGGGGTCACATTTTGGTAATTCTTGCAATATTTCAAACTTCCAAATTATTATTATGACATTTGTTATGGTCCTCTGTGACTGATGATCTTTGATGTTAGTATTGTCATCAGTTTGGGGTGCCATGTACCATGACCATAAACAACAGTGAACTTGATAAAAGCGTATGTTCTGACTGCTCTACTGACCCAGTATTCCCCCATCTCTCTTACTCTCCTCCAGCTTCCCTACTCCTTGAGACACAATAATACTGGAATTAGGCCAAGTAATAACCCTGTTATGGCCTGCTGCTGCTGCGTCGCTTCAGTCGTGTCCAGCTCTGTGCGACCCCATAGATGGCAGCCCATCAGGCTCCCCTGTCCCTGGGATTCTCCAGGCAAGAGTACTGGAGTGGGGTGCCATTGCCTTCTCCGTGTTATGGCCTAGAAGAGTTCAAATGAAAGGAGTCACATGTCTCTCACTTTAAATCAAACACTAGACATGATTAAGCTTAGTGAGGTAGGCATGTTGAAAGCCGAGACTGGTTCAAAAGGCCTAGATTTGGCCTGCTGCTACTGCTGCTAAGTCGCTTCAGTCGTGTCCGACTCTGTGAGACCCCACAGACGGCAGCCCCCCAGGCTCCCCTGTCCCTGGGATTCTCCAGGCAAGAACACTGGAGTGGCTTACCATTTCCTTCTCCAATGCAGGAATGTGGAAAGTGAAAGTGAAGTCACTCCGTGGTGTCCAATTCTTCACGACCCCATGGACTGCAGCCTACCAGGCTCCTCCGTCCATGGGATTTTCCAGGCAAGAGTACTGGAGTCGGGTACCATTGCCTTCTCCAGATTTGGCCTAACAGCTAGCTAAGTTGTGAATGCAAAGGAAATGTGCTTAAAGAAAATTAAAAGCGCTGCTCCAGTGAACAGCATATAAAAGTGAAAGAGCTTTATTGATGATCTGGGGAAAGTTGTGGTCTGGAGAGAAAATCAGATCAGCCACAACACTTCCTTAAAACTTAGAGCAAAGCCCTAACTCTCTTCTGTGAAGGCCGAGAGAGGTAGGAAGCTGCAAAAGGAAAGTCTGAAGCTGGCAGAGGTTGGTTCATAAGGTTTGAGGAAAGAAGTTGTCTTCATGACATCATAGTGAAAGCTGAAACAGCAAGTGCTGATGCAGAAACTTCAGCAAGTTATCCAGAAGATCTAGTTAAGATGAATAATAAAGGTGGTTACAGATTTTCACCGTAGACTAAACAGTCTTATGCTGGAAGAAGATGCAATCTAGGACTAGGAAAAGTCAGTGTTTGGCTTCAAAAGAGAGGCTGACTCTCTTGTTAGGGGCTATTGCACCTGGTGACTTTAAGCTGAAGCCAATGCTTATTTACCATTGAGAAGATCTTAGTGCCTTTAAGAATTATGCACACTCTGCTCTGCCTGTGCTCTATAAATGGAACAACAAAGCCTGGATGTCAGCACATCTGTTGACAACATGATTACTGAATATTTTTAAGTCCACTGTTGAGACCTACTGGTCAGGAAAAAAAAAAAAATCCTTTCAAAAAACTACAGCTTATTGACAATGCACGGGGTCACCCAAAGAGCTCTGATGGAGATGTACAAGACTCATGTTTTTTTCATGCCTGCTAACACAACATCCATTCTGTAGCCCATGGATCAAGAAGTAATTTTTACTTTCAAGTCTTATTATTTATGAAATACAGTTTCTAAGGCTTTAGTGATTCCTCTGATGAACCTGGGAAAAGTAAATAGAAAACATTCTGCAAAGGGCTCACCATTCTGGACATCATTAAGAACATTCTTGATTCATAGGAAGAGGTCAAAATATCAACAGCAACAGGAACGTGGAAGAAGTTGATTCCCATCCTCGTGGTTGATTCTGAGGGGTGGAGGATTTCAGTGGAGGAAGAAATTGTGGATGTGGTGGGAACAGCAAGAGAACTAGAATTAGAAGTAGAGCCTGAAGATGTGACTGAATTGCTGCAATTTTGTGATAAAACTTGAATGGATGAGGAGTTGCCTCTTGTAGATGAGCAAAGAAAGTAGTTTCTGGAGATGGAATCTATTTCTGGTAATGCTGCAGTAAAGATTGCTGAAATATTACATAAACTTAGTTGATAATCTTCTCAAACCCTGCTGTTGCTTTGACTCCAATTTTGAAAGTTTTACTGTGGGTAGAATGCTATAAAACAGTGTAGATGCTACAGAGAAATAACTATTTGTGAAAGGAAGAATCCATCGATGTAAGTGTCACTGCTGTCTTAGGTTAAGAAATTGCCACTGCCACCCAACCTTCAGCAACCACTCGCCCTGATCAGTCAGCAACCATCAGCATGGAGGCAAGACACCGGCAAAAAGATTACCCTTGGTCGAAGGCTCAGATGACAGTTAGCATTTTTTAACAATAAAGTATTTTTAAATTATGTGCATTTTCATTAGGCATAATACTATTTCTCACTTAATAGACTACATATAGCGTAAACATAACTTTTATATGCACTGAAACACTGAAAACTGTGTGACCCGCTTTACTGTAGTATTTGCTTTATTGCTGTGGTCTGGAACCAAACCCACCATATCTCGGAGGGATGCCTGTAATATTCTTCAGAAAAAGATAACGTGTTTGGAAAACACTGGTACAAAAGCCAGAACCTATTACATGCGTAGGTGGGAAGTGTGCATCATGATTCAACAGGCACAACTCAGTTTGAAACTATACCCCATTTTATGCCATTCAATGGAATAAAAAAATTAATCTACTCAGTAATGAATGCATAGTCCCTTATAGTTATTGTATTCTTTTTGGAAAAAAAGTAACGTGACAGCTTTATTCACTCCATGTGGCAAACCAAATTGCTTCAAGTAAAGTGAAATAAGACAAACACTAAAATGGAGTTTTTCCTTCCTCATGTACCCAGAGGCATATGCTATGGCTGTAATGCATAAACTAAAATGGCAATAATAATAAAAACAGTGGAAAACCAAATGAAAATATTAAACTCAATTAGACAACTTATTCCAAGGGGCAGCAATTTTCATGCTCCATCTGCTTGGAGAAAATTTCTTGTTAATCAGGTCTATAAAAGGGTGTGGGTGTTGGATTCTATTTTCTGTTAAAGCCGTAATAGTTTCTGAACAGTGATGTGTCACTTATCTATCGAATCTAATTTGCTATCTTTCAAATTTCCCAACTCCCCCAACCCCCCCGGAAGTTTGCGAACTGAATACTCAAGGGAAATGGGTGAAATGAATTCATGTTACTGGGTATTATAGCAAACATCAATGAATAAATAAGTCAGCATCGAATATTCATATTAGAAAATTTGACTTTTTAATTGAAGTGTCAACTGGGGACTGTCTCATATCTTTATGCTGGAGAGGTCCAGTGAATACATTCATTGAAAATTTAAATAAAACCAGCAAACCCAATTTCAATAATTTGTTTTAAGTGTCCACTTCCCAGAGATTTCTGTACATGTTCAGATAATTGAAACTTCTCTCAGGACTTCTCTTTCCCTTGGTCTTGTAAACAATTCTACTAAGACCAGTTCTATTTTATTCTCAAGGCTTAATGGAACATGTGACTTGGACTAATATGCAGTTTTTTTGAAAACAAAAAGAATATAGAAACTAAATTTCTCATTATGCTCTATTGTTATTACTATTATATTACTTGAAAGCAGTGATGGAAAGCATGGGCTTGGATTCCAGTGGGTACTGGTCAGAGTCCAGGTCTTGCCATGTGCTAGCTTTGTGACTGTAGGCAAGTTATTTCACCTCTAAATCTGGTAAAATGGGTATAAGATTTCCTCTCTCACAAGACTAAAAATCGAATCAACCTCAGCACAGTACTTGGCTTATACTGCTGCTGCTACTACTGTTAAGTCACTTCAGTCGTGTTTGACTCTGTGCGACCCCATAGACGGCAGCCCACCAGGCTCCCCCGTCCCTGAGATTCTCTAGGCGAGAACACTGGAGTGGGTTGCCATTTCCTTCTCCAGTGCAGGAAAGTGAAAAATGAAAGTGAAGTTGTTCAGTCGTGTCCGACCCTTAGCGACCCCATGGACTGCAGCCTACCAGGCTCCTCCATCCATGGGATTTTCCAGGCAAGAGTACTGGAGTGGGTTGCCATTGCCTTCTCTGTGGCTTATACTGAGTATTATACAAATTGTAGCTGCTATTTTTTATGAAATATAGTTGATTTATAATATTGCTGTGTACAGCAAACTGATTAAATTTTATATATTTTTTTCAGATTACATTCCATTATAGGTTATCACATGATCTTGGGTGTAATTCCCTGTGCTATACAGTAAATCCTTGCTGTTTTTGTATAGTAATTTGTATATGTTAACCTCATACTCTTAATTTGTCCCTCCTTCCCTTTCCTCTTTGGTTAACCATACATTTATTTTCTATATCTGTGAATCTGTTTTGCATATTGATTCATTTTTACATGATAGCTATTAATATTATTATTAAGCACATTAATTTAAGATAACGTGTCCAATTAAATTCAGGGAAAAATTGACTGACTTAACCCTGATTATAACCCAACAGATATGGAGCTGCGGCTGCTGCTGCTGCTAAGTTGCTTCAGTTGTGTCTGACTCTGTGCGACCCCATAGACAGCAGCCCACCAGGCTTCCCCGTTTCTGGGACTCTCCAGGCAAGACCACTGGAGTGGTTTGCCATTGCCTTCTCCGAGATATGGAGCAGTGGTTCTCTAAAGAAAAAAACCTTTGCTAAGAGTGAATCATTCAGTATATTGCTTCTGACATGCACATAACCAGACAATGGGACTGACCCTCTAGAAAAAAGGACCTCAAGCAGAGGGCTTCACACAGAGCAACTGGAATAGGTTTATGCCACCCCAGGTTAGAATGCACCTATGTGCTCATGAAAAAAGGAGAGATGAAGCCATTAAGACTCAGAGAAAATAAACTGGATCACTGTCTCATAGCTGTGGTGGTGGGGTGGTGGTTGAAGCTGACCGTGTATACCACATTGTGCTTTTCTAAGCAGGCATCACAAGCCTACCATGATGAAGAAGTCTGGAGGGCCAGGGGTGAGCCCACAGTCGCATAGCAACTTACCATTGAAACGGAATTCATATAGGAAGTAACTCCATCCAAAACGAGGGGATTTGGGGTGGGGTGGGATGCAGGAGGCATACCAGTTTCAAGGATAAGGAGGGCATGGGGGTGACCCTGACACATGCCTGCTGCTCCAACCACATGCCCTGAGCTGCAATCAGAGACCGAGGGAAAAACACAGGGGCTGTTTGGTTCACAATCTAGGAGAGGTTGAGGGGAGGGGGGTCGAGACTCCAGCCCTGGAGCCACACTGCCTAGGCTAGAATTCCACTTTTCTCCTGGACACTCTCACTGACCTTGGGCAAGTTTCTTTAACTTGTCCAAGCCTCCATGTTTCGTCTGGAAAAGGGAGAATAAAATCCTACCAGCCTCCTAGGTTGCTATGATAGTAAATGAGTTAATAACACACACAAAGTGCTTAGAGGAATGCCTGGCATCTAGTAAGTTTTCACTCAGTACATGATGCCTGGGACTGGTCTGTAAGTTATCAAAATTGCGGCAGGTCTGTGGCAGATAACATCTTGACTTTCCTAAGTAACTTTGTGTATCTTTGCATCTCCTTGCTCTTCTCTGCTTTGTCCTTTGTGTTCCTCCCATCCTAGAGATATCAAAGCTGAGGAGCCCAAAGCAACAGGTCCCCCAGGTCCTCCATACAGAGCACATATACTGCAGAATCACAACTTTTTCCTTCTCCACTGGAGACAAGTTTCATGCCAGGGTAGGATAGGAGAACTGGGAGGAAGCAGTGTAGGTAGATGCTGGTCACTCAAAGAGGACTACATCTTTCTCTTAATTTTCAGGCAGATCCTGAGAAGAAAGTCGACAGAACAATAAAGATAAGTCCAGGGAATATGGAGCTGAGAAGAGGGCACAGCTTTGACTATACGGACCTCTGTCAGCAAAGTGTTGTCTCTGCTTTTAAATACACTGTCTAGGTTTGTCACAGCTTTCCTTCCAAGGAGCAAGCATCTTTTAATCTCATGGCTGCAGTCACCATTGGAGCCCAAGTGTTTTTGGAGCCCAAGAAAATAAAATCTGTCACTGTTTTCACTTTTTCCCCATCTATTTGCCATGAAGTGATGGGACTGGATGCCATGATCTTAGTTTTCTGAATGTTGAGCTTTAAGCCAACTTTTTCACTCTCCTCTTTCACTTTCATCAAGAGGCTTTTTAGTTCCTCTTCACTTTCTGCCATAAGGGTGGTGTCATCTGCATATCTGAGGTTATTGATATTTCTCCCAGCAATCTTGATTCCAGCTTGAGTCATCCAGCCTGGCATTTTGCATGATGTACTCCACATACAAGTTAAATAATCAGACTGACAATATACAGCCTTGTTGTACTCCTTTCCCAATTTTGAACCAGTCCGTTGTTCCATGTCCCATTCTAACTTGCTTATTAATCCACACACAGGTTTCTCAGGAGACAGGTCAGGTAGTCTGGTATTCCCATCTCTTTAAGAATTTTCCACAGTTTGTTGTGATCCACACAGGCAAAGGCTTTAGTGTAGTCAATGATGCAGAAGCTTATCTGGAATTCCCTTGCTTTCTTTATGATCCAACAAATGTTGGCAATTTGAAACCTTTATCAAACACTAACTTAAGTGCTAGGCACTGTGCTCCATTCCTAAATGTGATTATCTCACTTCATCCTCTCAGAAGCACTGTGAAATAAATACTATTACTATCCCAAATTTACAGATGTTAAATTTGAGGCCTAGAGAGGCCAAGGTTACACTTTAGCATGTGATGGGGCTGGGATTCCAGTCTAAGCAGACTGTTGATAAGGCCTGTTCAGTGAAGTGCTGGGATGGCCCACCTCAGCCTGGACAGTTATCAACAGCAGACTCTCTGGCTACATTGGCACCAATGGCAACAATGTTGCAGAATGAAGGTTTCCCAGAGAGGTGGGGGTGCTGCTACCTCTCTGGGTCAAGACTTGCAGGTCATGCTGGGGAAATCCTAAAATATTTAGGAGTTTGAAGGCTAGCTGCAGTTCTTTCTAAAGAGGGACAAACAATAAAAATTGTTTTGTTTACCTTTATGATCTTATTTTCACGTCTAGGCTGGTGCCGCTCGTAAAGGCTATGCAATCAGCACTCCCACCCATTACTGAGGTGAGTGGGTGATGCTTGGCAAGCATCGCTGTGCCGGCTTACCGCAGCTAGTGTTGCTCAAATTCAAATTCTGTTCTTCTTACTTGTTTGAAATGTAATTATTCTCACTGGGTTTTCATCTCAGGATTTTCTCTTGGGCCTTAGTGTCCTAAAGTTCCTTAACACAGTGAGCAGTGTGGACTTCACTCCCCTGTTCCACCTTCACAGGGCATCTCAACCTGAATCATTAAATCCTTCCTCAGCCATGGGATGTATTTTCCAACCTCATCTTTGGTACCCCTGGGCCATCCATTTTGAGTTTTTTCCCCCTAGAACCCATTAGTTTTACATGAAATTCCTATAAATTGGCCCTCTAAGGCTTTGTTCTCTTTTCTCTTAGTTTCCATCTTGTCATCATCCATCTTGTTGTCATCATGCTTTATATCCTGGGGAACTGCCTTGATTTTAGCTTCTAGTTAAAAAAAAATTTTTTTTGCATTTTCAGAAATTATGTTTTCAATACCAAAAGCTCTTTTTTCTTGTTGTTCTTGGTTTCTTCTTTTAGTGTCCATTACATATATGTGTGTGTGTGTGTGTGTGTGTATATATATATATGTATTTTTTGGTAGGTATAAATAGTCTCAAATCTGAGATTTCTAATTGGAGTTTGTTGCTGTCTTTTAACTTCTCTCTGCTCCTTGAATTATCTCTAGTTCCTCTAGGGTCAATTTCTGCTATTTGTAACCATGTACAATGATAATGGGTCTTCCCAGGCATCTCAATGGTAAAGAATCTGCCTGCCAATGCAAGAGATGTGGATATGATCCCTGGGTTGGGAAGATCTTCTGGAGAAGGAAATGGCAACCCACTCCAGTATTCTTGCCTGGGAAATCCCATGGACAGAGGAGGCTGGTGCGTTATAGTCCATGGGGTCGCAAAAGAATTGGACGTGACTCAGTGACTAAATGACAACAACGATAATGTGTTAACCAACCTCAATGTGGTGATCATTTCATAACATTTATGTATATCAAAGCATCACATTTTACACCTTAAATTACAGCTATATGTCAATTATATCTTGATAAAGCTGGAAACAAAATCAAAATAAAATAGAAAATTACTTTGACTATTAAAAAAAGATGCTGGTAAACTGTGCTTAGAGATCTTTGGTTTTCTATTTATATTTCAAACTGAATAGTTGGCAGGGGGTTCACTTTATATTAGTGGGTCTATTTCCTGATATACTTTGCCTCTCCTTTGGTGGGGAGCCTGACTAAAAACCTTCTGCAGTTGAGGGGAGGCATTCATGGGCAGGATTGCTGTAGGGTTAGTTGGGCAGGGAGCCAGCAGTTAGGTACTAGTCCCCCAAGTTCCAGATTGAGGAGGGCATTACTTGGAGACCCCAGTTCCCAAACTGTAAACCACAGATATTCTTCTGTGGCTGATTCAAGAGATTTGTTCCAGAGGTTATGATGCTGCTGCTGAAAAATGCAATAGCTAATATTGATAGAGCTGTTGGTCATGTGTCAGCCCCAAGAACATCACATACATAAAGTCATTTGTCCCTCACAGCAATCCTTTGGGTTAGCTACTGTTATTATCACACACAAGGAAATGGAAGCACAGATAGATTAAATAACCTGCCCAAAGTCACGCAGCAAGCAGTAAGTGACAGAAGCAGGCTTTGAACCAACGTTCCACAGTCCATTCTGCTCATCTCTAGGTTACATTTCTGGGCTGATTTCCCTCTGAGTAGAGGTGGGAATTGAGGAGTAATTAAAACATCTTTTCATACATAGACTGTAGTTTTCACATAGACTGTAAAGTAATTAGCCTCCAATTAAAATAAATACATTAAAAAAATAAAGAACATATTGATATATTGTTGGCCCTATGCTTCTTATTTAAAAACTCTGGGCTAGGGGTTGTTTCAACTTTGCTACCAATAGAAAAGCTCTCACCTCACTGCAGTGCCTCTTGTAGCAAATTCTCTGCTAGTTCACCTCCTCAGAGGCTCCCATTTGCATCCAGTCACCCAGAAATGTGTTGAAATATCTCATTCACTAATGACCACCATTCTTCATACCCCCATCTAATGTACTCTGCTGTGATTGTTCCTTGTGTTTCTATCTTTTTATTTCAGTGAACCCTCAAAGGCCTTGTAAATTTGTGCTCAGATTCCATCTTAAAATAACTTCAAAAGTAAGTATGTTTTTTATAGTTATTTTGGCCATTTTGCTGCATTGAAATGGCATTGTGCAAAGATTCAAGCTGTACTGTTAATTTCCATTCACTTATTTTATATTTGCATACAATCAAGAGAGAAACTCACATGGACACAGAATTTAATAAGTATAGATTCCAAACAGATTATTCTGTATAATTTTCACTAGGACTGCAAGAAGATACTTAATGGGCTGGAGGAAGGGTTTATTTATGCTTGAATCAGTTTGAATGTTGTGGGTAGTTCAGTGAAGAAATTCTCTGGAGGAATTTGAGGGATGATAGTTTGTACTTCAGAACTGAGTGAGTTCCTGAGTGATGATCTGAAGTGACTTATGAGATGCTTATCTTATGTTGGCAAAACATTCAGTATCAAAGCAAGGAAACTTATTTTTTTTCCTCACAGAATGTTCAACACTTTTCTTCCAGGATTATTGTAAGGACTAAACCACCTAATAAATATGCACAAAAGCGTAAGGACTGTCTGTTGTAGGTGCTTGATTAACATTAGTTTCCTCTGAAGTTGTGGAATCTCAAAGTAAACTGAAGCATTAGTATTAGAAGCAGTAAACTTGATTCAATGTGCAGAACAGAAGGTAATATAGGGTTGTAGTCAAGCTCATGGACTCTGCAGTCATACCAACAGAGGTTCATGTCGTCACTCTGCCTCTTAATTGCAGGTATTCTTTTGACTCACTTTCCTCATCTATAAAATGGAAATTGTAGTATCTATTTTGTGCATCTATTAGGAGGATTAAAGGGGATAATGTGTGTGATATACCTGTTGCCTTTTAAGTGGATTTAAGTACTTAGCATCTATTATGTGGCAAGATGATTAATAATGTAATTGGCTATTATAATGATTAACATAACTTCAATGCTTTAAGGATATATTTTACACCAATCAAGTACAGAGCATAAAGGCACTGGGTCACAATGGGGTCTTCGCAGCACATGATGCTTTATAGAGATCATTTTCCCATGGTATTAGGTGGAGCTTCAGTTCTTGGGGATAAGACAGAAAGTTTCATGCTCAAATAAGTTAAGGAAACAAAATATTCTATCCCACTTTGCATATTAAAGATCTAATAAATTTCCCCTTTAATCAACTTTGTTTAACCTAGATTTTCCTCCAAACTCTTTATCCATACAATATCATTTATAATCTGGAGCACCAATGCTATGGAACATTCTTTGGGAAACTTGGCTTTATGTCTTTAGGTTTAAGTGTATAGTTCTATTCTATCAGAGTTTTCACATTTAGTGATCATTAGTTATATCTTCATTTCAGGCCTCTAGATATCTAAATCATCTAAAATAGTGAATATTGGTGTTTCTGTAGTAAACCACACACAGTTTTATTTCAGAACAAAAAATGTATGCATTGACTCCAAAACTGTACTAGTGGACACTTGGGGGGAAATTTCACTGAAAAAAAGAATCCGGTTAAATTAATGTTCTGAATAGAAAAAAATAATAATGGCCCTTTTAATAATAAGGGTCATTGAATTGCTCCAGCTAATTGTATGTGGTGGAGGCAGCCAATCTCCAGAGATGGTTACCATGAACCACATCTTCTAGTATTCACTCCCTTCCATGTTGTCTGGATGGGCCCTATCTATCAATTTAACCAACAGAATGTGGAAGTTCTATACCTAAGTGTGAAGAAGGCTGGGTAGCCTCTGTGCTTCATGGATATTGTGCTGGAAAGGTGATATGAAGAATATGGGGAGTAGGAGAGACCCTCAGACCAGAGAAAAAGAGAGAGAGAGACCCAGCCTCCTAGTTCAGATAAATAAAAGATGGATGGAAGCATTAGCGTTTGAACTGTGCCTGTCAAAGCACCAGATGTGCCAGTGAACCAGCTAGGATGCTGCAGACAAGTCAAGTCCTCAGATGATTGTAGCCCTGATCCACATTGCATGGATCAGAACTGCCCAGCTGAGCCTAGGCAACCCACAAAATATGAGATAATAAAATGGTTATTATTTAAAGCCAGTACACTTTGCAGTTAAAAAAAAAAAAAAACACAGTTATAGATAATCACTGTAATAGATGGATACTGGTTCCAAATAGGAAAAGGAGTACGTCAAGACTGTATATTGTCACCCTGCTTATTTAACTTATATGCAGAGTACATCATGAGAAATGCTGGGCTGGAAGAAGAACAAGCTGGAATCAAGATTGCTGGGAGAAATATCAATAACCTCAGATATGCAGATGACACCATCCATATGGCAGAAAGTGAAGAGGAGCTAAAGAGCCTCTTGATGAAAGTGAAAGAGGAGAGTGAAAAAATTGGCTTAAAGCTCAACATTCAGAAAACTAAGATCATGGCATCTGGTCCCATCACTTCATGGGAAGTAGATGGGGAAACAGTGGAAGCAGTGTCAGACTTTATTTTTCTGGGCTCCAAAATCACTGGTGATGATGATTGCAGCCATGAAATTAAAAGATGCTTACTCCTTGGAAGGAAAGTTATGACCAACCTAGATAACATATTAAAAAGCAGAGACATTACTTTGCCAACAAAGATCCGTCTAGTCAAAGGTCTGTCTAGACCACTGGTTTTTCCAGTGGTCATGTATGGATGTGAGAATTGGACTGTGAAGAAAGCTGAGTGCCGAAGAATCGATGCTTTTGAACTGTGGTGTTGGAGAAGACTCTTGAGAGTCCCTTGAACTGCAAGGAGATCTAACCAGTCCATTCTAAAGGAGATCAGTCCTGGGTGTTCATTGAAAGGACTGATGCTGAAGCTGAAACTCCAATACTTTGGTCACCACATGCAAAGAGTTGACTCATTGGAAAAGACTCTGATGCTGGGAGGGATTGGGGGCAGGAGGAGAAGGAGACGACAGAGGATGAGATGGCTGGATGGCATCACCAACTCGACAGACATGAGTCTGAGTAAACTCCAGGAGTTGGTGATGGACAGGGAGGCCTGGCGTGCTGTGATTCATGTGGTTGCAAAGAGTCGGACATGACTGAGCAACTAAACTGAACTTAACTGAACTGAAAAGGGCAAAAATATTACAAAAATAGCTTGTCAAAATACTGCATAAAAATACCTTTTTAGCCCTTCATATTTTGTTTCAGAATTTTTTTCCTTTGGAGAAAATTACCAGAAAGATCTAAAAATAGATTCAGCTCAAGCTTTGTTTTTTAGTTTTTAAAATAATACACAGATCAACAGACAACATGCTTATTTTTGTTTAACAAGGAAAAAATATTACTGTCTCATTCTCATAGGCTTATTTCCAAGTCAGGTCCTGAAAGATCATTTTTCCTCCCCCTTCAGATTGATGATTCTTACTTAAAAAGTGACTACAATAAGAAATGAAACTACTTCACAGGTGGCTTTTCACAGAGACAGGTTGGAGAAGAAGGGGCAGAGAATGAGGTGTCCCAAGTAGGGAATGTGGAGAAGGGCTAGGAGAAGAAATAAGTAAAAGTAGAAGAGGTTTTGGGCTTTGCTTCATTGATTTTTAAAAAAAATTTTTAATACAAATTTATTTATTTTAATTGGAGGCTAATTACTTTATAATATTGTATTGTATTGCTTTGTTGGTTTTTGTAATTGCTATTGATGTGAGAGGAATGACTGAAGTAATGAGAAGGAATGATAACCAAGATCAGCCTTCTGGGAAATTCTGGACAGCGAATGCATGATATCAAATGCTAAGGCTTTACCAATAATGGAGATAATAATTTTTTTTCCTCAAGTTATGCAAGCCAACTTGTGCTTCCTTTGAATGCGACTCCATGAAGAGATTGAGTCATATCCTTGGGATTTACTAGGTTTACACCCAAAAGGTCATTATCAAGTCAATTAAATAATGACATGGGAGACAGTATTTTAGGTACTGTAGGGGAGAGAAGAGAATAAAGTTGATAAGTTCTCAAGTTATTGGTAATCAAGTAGGAAAGTTAAGAAATTATGTTAACAGAATAACACAGCAGAATGTAGTAGTTAAATTAAGGCTAGGAGGGAGAAGGCAGCTATGTCTGAAAGTGGAGGGTTTATGACCTCTCTGATAATCAGTCTGCATGAATGACCGTGCACTGATTTGCACTTTTGAGGAAAAGAATAAAGAAATTTTTGTTTATTTTCTTGTTAGTCTGCTTGGAAGGGTGCTTGATGGAGCAGAAAGGGGAGAGGTCAGTGGAAGGGGCAGGATAATTTTCTCCTCTCTCTTGGCTACTGGACAGGTTTTGAATCCCTGCTCAGTGAATTATTAATACTAATCAAGATTAAAGAAGCTGGTTTCACTAAGACCTTTCTAAAATACTTAGCCTAAGTGGTATCACTTAGTGGTCCAAGTGGCTGAGTATGGCACAGAGATGAGGAGGGTACCTCCACAATGTGTGAAAAAGTGGGCAGTCAGTAAATACCCAGTGAACAAACAAAACCCTGAAACACTGGAACTGCTGGCTTTGGGAGCAGGAACTCATGCCTTTGGCATGGACGTGGCTGGTGGTGGTGGGCACCATTAACACTGGTGGCAAGGAGCAGTTCTTAAGTTACTTATAGGAAAAGGACGAGTGGGATCTGAAAAAGAATAAGGCAAATCACATCGCAGAGGGACTAGAGGCACCAACGTGTTTACAGTATGTATGAAATACTCAGGAACTCAAAGTACCCCTTGTGATGGGTAGGGAGGAGAACAGTGGAGGGGGAGTTGATCTGCATGTACCAGCTTCAGGCAAGAGCAAGAAATTTATTTCATGGATATTAAAAGGACTTTATTTGTATTTACTTTTTGATGGAGCCTAAAATTTATTTCATGGATATTAAAAGGACTTTATTTGTATTTACTTTGTATGGTTATAGAAGCTACAGTGTTGCAAGGCTAAATCTAAAGGTTTTCTGTGCTGGGGAAGAAAAGCACAAAGTAGACTGATCCAGATGACAAGAAACTATATGCCTGGTTGTATACAGTATGGTTATGATTCACAATGTTGTACAAGTTGGAATGTGGGAAATGCCAAAGGGAACGGGCCAGTTTTCATGTCCTTGACTTCCAGATTCAGTATGCGACCTCTTTGAACAGTGAGAACCACGTGTTTGGAAAAATGCTCGCTGTGGGGTAGGATGGGAAGGACTGTCTTCTTTGTGCTGAGCAGCATCCCGGGGATACCAGGAGCTGTTTCACAGTCTAGCATTGAATGCTTCTCAGAGCACCCACTGAAAATCCCAGGCCAATTTAGTTTGAAGCAGAGCACAGAAAATTTCTTGCACAATGCAGTGTACATTTAAGAGGGTTTCTTTGGGCAAAAATAGTTATGGGGTGAATTCTGTTCTTAAAGACATCCTTTTCTTCCAAGGTCATGTGGCGGTGACTCCACTTGGCAGTTGTTCCTCTGGAACAAACCTTCGAGTGATAGAAAAGTCCAATCACCTTCTTAGGGAAGTCAGATGCATACATATCCTTAGGGCATCGACTAGACTACACTCTCCAAGGTGAGAAATCTCTAAACTTCTTGTGGTAATGTAAACTTATTTGTATTTATTAAAAGGTATATAATAAAGAATTAAAATACAGTAAATCCATGCGATAATACTAATGATGCTGCAAATGCTTTGAAATGTGAACACAGGGATGAGAACCTTGTTTGGCTTGCTTCTCTTTTCACAAATCTGTCAGTTTCCTTTGCCATTTCACATTTTTCACTTCATTTTCCTCTTCATGTCTTCCCTGGATCCACCTGAGTCACGCGACATGTGGTTCTCTGTCTCACAGAGTCAAAGACCTAAAAAGTCACCTCAAAAGCCCTCTGTGTCAGGACACCCAGTTTATAACTTCAGCCTGTCTTGTTCTTTCAGAGATCCCCCTTTTTCCTGCTACCTTTGTGTCTGCACTGTCATACTTTTTTGAAATAGCTTTCAAGTTGCCTTTATTTTTCCATTTTGGATGTCAAAGTTCCCAGCATGACAAAGACAACTTCACTTTCAGAATCCTCAGTATTAGGTGTGGTTACTCATAGTTGCAACCTAGATGGTAGATAGTCCTTTCTTGACTCTTATGCTCTGCAAGTGTTTAAATGGCTGTCTTGAAAAAGGATTAGCTGGAAAAAGAACTGGGATATACCTTAATGTATCACATCTGTGCCTTTGTATACATATATTTTATCCTAGGTTACACTTTCTTTTCCTGTTACATCCTCCTGGCTGGGAGTGAAGGAATGATATCATGGATTAAAATGTCATTTCTGGCAATTCATTTCTGACTGACATTAAGTAGGCCCAAAAGATGGGATCTTAAAAGACTGTTAGAGTAAAACACACAGTACTTACATTGCCAGTAATGTAACAACTGGTCTGCAGTAATCAACAATCAGTACCTCAGTGGATTATGCTGATGAATTTCCTGGAAGGAGACTTCCTGAATCTTAACAATAATTGAAAATATCATATACAATCAGGTTTATTCTAATGATGGCCCTCGTATCTCACTACTAGGAAGAGAGACCTTAAGCCTAAATCTAGCAAAGGAGGTAGGCGCCAGGGTGAAGGCAGTGTAGTGAAGTGGTTAGGCATGGACTCTGTGGTCAGAATGATCCAGATAAACAGCTCAGTTCTGGAACATACTGCCTATGGGCCCATGGAAATGCTGTCTAACCTCTCAAAGCCTTGGTTTCCTCATCTGTAAAAACAGAGTACGTTTGTTATGAAGTTTATGTGAAATGATGCATCCTAAGATCTAAGCACAGTGCCTGATAGAGAGTCCACTTTCAACAAACGGCAGTGAAGTAGACATTTGTCATTATTTTGAGCTGTTCATTTAATTCACTTTATTGTATTTGGACATTCTTTATATTCTAAGTCTAATTGGGATGCAGAGCCAGTGCGTGAGTATAGAACCTGCCAGAGAATGGCAGACCCTTTCTTTCCCAGTGTCCCTTATGGCTAGGGTGGCTGCGTGACCCAGGCTCAGTCAGGCAGATACAGACTCTGAGTCAGGAGTTAGTCACAAAGGGCCAGAATGGGGAAATGTGCCTTGATGGTAGAGACTGGCAGCTGTAATAGCTCCTGCAGTCGAGGTGGGTAGCAAGGCTAAGCAATGCTGTGGAGATTCTGGAGTTTGGTAGAAGCCCCAGCCCATTCTCAATCTGGCTCTCCAGTTTTCCCACTGCTTAGTTTTAGGAACTCTAATTAGGGAGGTGATTATTGTGTCACTTTTAAAGCTACATACATTAAGTAAATGCATCTGGAGATGTATTTTGAAAGGACTGTTGTTTTATCTTAATCCACAAACACCATATGGCCAGGAAGTGTGTCTGCCCTATTCACCCTGTATTCTGAATGCTTAGAAAATTATCCAGCTATATAGTAGTTAATGCTTAATAAACATTGACTGAATGAATAGTGAGTTATGAATACAGAAAGAACAATTACAATGACATGTTACACTCTCTTCCCCAAAAGGGTAAGAAACTATTGTACATGTAAAGCAATCATGAGCTGGTATCCCTGCTCCAGGAGAAAATAAAGGTGGGAGAATATACTGCTGGACACGTCTTCATTCACAAGTACAGGCATTTTCTAAAGTGGAAGGGGAGAAGATCCCAGATAGGAATTTCTATATTTAAAATGTTGGTAAATGTTGAATTAGGAAAATCAAAATACTCTTCTCATGTGTGTGCGGATGCTCAGTTGATAAGTCATGTCTGACTCTTTGCAACCCCATGGACTGTGGCCCACCAGGTTTCTCTGTCCACGGAATTTTCCAGGCAAGAATACTGGAGTGGGTTGCCATTTCCTCCTCCAGGGGAGCCTTCTGACCCAGGGATCAAACCCAATCTCCTACACTGGCAGGCAGATTCTTTACCCACTGAAGCCCCACTCTTCTCATGACAACTGGCTAATGAGATATATATAGATATATGAAAAATATTTAAAGCATTAAAAGACAATCAAGATAGTGAGGAATTATTAGAAGAAAAGGGGACTTGTAGGGATGAGCATAGCACCTGGAGCTATTTTTACCCTGATGACATTTGTTGATCCACCAGAGGCAGCTCAGAAACTATTTAGGTGGCCTCCCAGTGCTAAGGATGAAAAAAGAATCCTAAAGGCCCAAAGGTGGGAACTATGTACTTCACATTTTGACTTTGGAGTGGGACCTACAGGGCAGAGCCCTAGGAGTCAAATAAGTTCGAAGTCATCTCTCACAGTGACCAAATCCCAGCTTTACATCTCCGAGTGTCCACAGAAATCTCAAGCTCTGAAACTGGAGGAAAGTTGGATTGGATTGCTAGCATTCCCAGATACCTGGCCAAAGCAAATAAATCTTCTCTAGAAGAAAAACAACTTCACTTTATGCCTCAAATTGTTTCTACAAATAATTTTTCAAATACATGGGAAGGAAGATTGGTAGAAAAGATACTATGAGCAAGAGCCAATCAAAAGTAACAAAATAGAAATGAATACTGGGGGACTTCAGATACTGGAATTATCAGACATAGATTATAAAACAATGCTTGGCATATTCAAGATGATAAAAGGTGGGGCATAAAATTGTGGGGGGACAGAAATATATATTTCAATAAAAATAGAAATTCTAGAATTTAAAAAAAATACCATAATAAAAATTTAAAACTTAGTGGACAGATTTAGAGGAAAAAAAAACAACAAAAAAAAACCAAACAGCTGACAACAGGTTAGTAGAAAGTACCTAAAGAGAAGCATGAAGTGATGGGAAAAAGAACAGGAAGACACACAGGATATGTGAGAAAGTTTAATATATTTTTAACTGGACCAGAGAAGATAGAAACATGGCAGAAGGGATTTAGAGATTAATGACTTAGAATTGTCCAGAACTGATGGAAGGTGTTAACTGATGATAGGAAATTGAATGAATCCCAGGAAGGATAAATAAAAAGAAACCCAAATCTACAGCATGAAATCACAGAAAAACAAAACTAAAAAGCAGTTAGAAAATGATTTCCTTCAAAGGAGCAGCAAATAGACTCATAGCTGAAGTCTCCACAGCAAACATGGAAGCTGGAAGAAAGCAGAGCAACTTTAAGTATGCTGGAGAAAAAGAATGACTAACTTAGAACCTATTTATTTTTTTCGCCACACCAATGTGTCCTGTGAGATCTTAGTTCCCTGACCTAGGATCAAACCCGGGCCTTTGACAGTGAAAGCACGGAGTTCCAACCACTGGACCAACAAGGAATCCCTCAGAACTTTCATCTCTTGAAAACATCCCACAGAAAGAAGGTGGAATAAACATATCTGGACAAATGGAAATTCAGAGATCATGCCACAGACCCATCTAAACTAAAGGACATTTTCAGGGATGTTTGGGAGGCAGAAGGAAAATGATCCCAGATCATTCTGGTCAGGAAAGAGTGATGACATGTTAGTTGCTCAGTCATGTCCGAATCTTTGAGACCCCATGGACTGGGGCTTGCCAGGTTCTTCTGTCCATGGGATTCTCCAGGCAAGAATAATGGAGTAGGTTGCCATTTCCTTCTCCAAAGGAAAGTAGTATGTGAGTAATACTAAGTGAGACTGGCCATGTAAAAGAAAAGCAATGTCTTGTATATTTGCATATAAATGGGAGGGAATGAATTAAAGAGTTTTAAGGTCTTGGCATTGTTGACAGGACGGGAAATGGACATGAAACTTTGACACCAGACTTTGGTAGTTCAAGGAGGCATGTTGCAGCTTCTATGAAAATTACTGAAAACAGTAAAAGAGTGCATGCATGCTTAGTCGCTCAGTCGTGTCTGACTCTTTGCGACCCCATGGACTGCAGCCAGCCAGGCTCCTCTGTCCATGGGGGTTCTCTAGGTAAGAGTACTGGAGTGGGTTGCCATGCTGTCCTCCAGGGGAATCTTCCCAACCCAGGGACTGAACTCAGGTCTCCTGCATTGCAGGCAGATTCTTTACCATCTGAGCTACTAGGGACGTCCAGTAAAAGAGTATACAACCATAAAAGTATATTTGGAGGGAATCATAGATGGAAAAACTTGAATCATAAAACTAATCCATCCAAAAGATGACAGGAAAGGGGAGGAAAAAGAACACAGAA
This sequence comes from Bison bison bison, assembly GCF_000754665.1. Classification (NCBI taxonomy): domain Eukaryota; kingdom Metazoa; phylum Chordata; class Mammalia; order Artiodactyla; family Bovidae; genus Bison; species Bison bison. Next base: position 5,484,831 of record NW_011494735.1, on the reverse strand, counting down.
CAACTGACAAAATAAAAAACTGCCTAATTTAAAATCCAATAACTGCACTTAACTTAAATAGACTAAGTGCCCCAGTCAAAAGAAAAGGATTTTCAGAACAACAATAGTCAAATATAGGCAGCATACAAGAAATGTATTTTAAATACGAGGACATTAAAGAGCTTAAAGTAACAGAAAAAAAGATCTGCCATGTAGGAATTGAGTACAAGAAAGCTAGTATAGCCATATTAATAAAAGATTACTAAAGAAAAGATGGTCACTTTAAAATTCAAGTTCAATTCACCAGAAAAATATGGTAGTTTCTATTTGTATGCATTCGGTAACATGTCTAAAATGAACACAATTGTATCAGGAAAAAAAATTCTCACTGCAATTGTGAATTTGTCTAACACATATTCTTTATGTGTAACAAGCAGACAAAATTAGTGAAATATAGAAAATGCTAGAATACAATTAGTAAACAACCTCTTGGACATAGATCACTGACCTCAGCTGTGAACACTTTAAGAACACATGTGTTCAGTTGCATCTGACTCCTGGCGACCCCATGGACTGTAAGCCTGCCAGGCTCCTCTGTCCTTGGGATTTTCTAGGTGAGAATACTAGAGTGGGTTGCCATTTCCTACATAGTGCATTGACAAAACTGATTATATACTTGGCTCTGAATACAAGGTGATTATGCTGAGGAAAAAATCAGTAATTGGGAAACCCAAATATTCTTATTACTGTTAAAAAGGGCTTCCCTGGTAGCTCAGATGGTAAAGAATCAGCCTGCAATGCGGGAGACCTGGGTTCTATCTCTGGGTTGGGAAGATCCCCTGGAGGAAGGCATGGCAACCAACTCTAGTATTCTTGCCTGGAGAACCCCCATGGACAGAGGAGCCTGGCGGGCTAGTCCATAGGGCTGCAAAGAGTGGGACATGACTGAGCGACTAAGCACACACACACTATTAAAATAATCCAGTGATGCTAGAACTTCCCTCAAAGATAACTCCAGGCCTAGTTAACTTAACCAATTAAAAAACAAATGAGGAAAGAAATCAATGTACAGAAATACTATCATCCAGATGACTGGCTAGAAGTCTTTAAGAATGAGGAAGCCAGGGCATCAGGGAAAGGAGCCTGGAGGACTCCCAGACTTCTCTTTCAGCAGCTGGTAAAACAGTAAAGTTGAGACTGCTGCCACCAGTGCCTACTCCAAGTTTATTCCTTTAAAAGACAGCATCAGATACATTTCTTTATCTAACTGATGATTATTGATTATATGTTGGGGAGGAGGGAGCAAAGAGGAAAATTGCTGATTTGGACTTTATTCTATCAGAGAAACACTTATGAAATTGAAGTGAAAGAACCCTTGACTTTGAGGGCAGATCCTGACATGGAGGTGGTGTGGGTGGGGATCCTGAGAAGGCAGGCAGGAGGGCCATTTATTGGAGTCTCCCGGTCATGAATGATCTCGGGTATAGACTTCAGATGTTCTGTCCAAATGAGGTTAAACACAGGCATTGTAATGAATGTGCCCACATGAGTATTTGTGTCTTGAAAGTGGTAATCTGCACAATGTTAACATATAAGAAGTACTAACATTTTCATGACCCCATTTTGGCAGTAGTAATTGTTTCATATACTTTGAAAAAATGGAAGAACTAGGGCCTAATGTGTGGGGAGCATGGGACTCCGGGTATTTTACCTCACTTCAGTGGGTTTCCAAAGGGCTTGGAAACCCCTGATTATCCTACACGATGAGAATTTTTCCTGTTTTACTCTTTTGGTGATGACTTTGTCATCTACCAGCTACCGAGAGAGAAGTCTGAGAATCCTCCAGGCTCCTCTCTTTGATGCCCCGGCTTCCCCATGGTCACTGGTTTGCACACTGCTTTTTTTGTCCTGGAAAAGACTCCTTTCCCACTTTTGCCTGCGATCTTCCCATCCCAGACCCTACAGGGCCAGATTCACACCTACTGGGCTCAGAACCCCACCCCATCGGGGATCCCTGGCCAACCAGTCTGAACCTCCATCAGCCCATGAAGAAGGAAGCACTATGTATTTTTCCCACTGCTACCCCCTTATCGTTCCCCATCTTGTGCCTCTGACACTTTCCCTCAGGTTGGCATCCCTGAATAGATAGCTGCAGGACCAGAAATGGAGGGCATAAGAGGCATCCAGGAGTGGTAAGGAGAGAACAGGATGGGAGGCGGTGGGTGGGAAGAAATCTTTTCTTCCTATGCCTTAGTAAGGTCTTAGCACAGTACCAGCTAGCTAAGCACCTCGGGAATGATCATGAGCTCATTATTTGGCCTCACAAAAAAAGGACTCCACTGGAATCTACTTTTGGAATTACCAGTGAAACAGAATAAAAATTGCATCTCTGTAAGTTCTGATCCTCAGCTTTACAGGAGCACAAACTTTGATAAAGGCCAAAAATCAATGATACAACAAAAAATGTAGTTTAACAGAGTGAGCCTCTCTCATCAGGCCCAAGTGAGAGGATGCTGGTGGAGGCAGTTAGCAACCTCAGGTGTCTGACAGGTGTAATGAACACCTGACTTACTGTGAGTTACTATGACTACTGAAGAAGGGTCTGAACACTCACAACCTTCCATCAGGCCAGAATGGGACTCTACGACAGAAACTTTTTTTTTTTTTTAATGGTGGCAGCAGTGTCCTCGGCTTTAACAGACAAAAATAAAAAAAACAAACGACTTTTTAAGGTACCCTTCTAGACAGCAGTGGCTATTTGAAAAAGTACTGAGTAATGAGATGAAAGATGAAATCTATGGTAGGGCTTTTAAGAAAAATATGGATTTCTTGATTTAAAAAAGGAATAAACTTAAATGACATGGGCTTCCCAGGTGGCATTAATGGTAAGGAATCCACTTGCCAAAGCACAAGACACAAGAGATGCAGGTTCGATCACTGGGTTCAGAAGATCCCCTGGAGGAAGAAATGGCAACCCACTCCAGTATTCTTGCCTGGAATATTCCACAGCCAGAGGACCCTGGGGATGTATATAGTCCACAGGGTTGAAAAAAGTCGGACGTTACTGAGCACATAAATGACATATGCCCTCGTGCTTCATCCATTCTTAGGCTTTTCCCTTTTTGCTTGACTGGAATGCGGTTTCAGTGCCTGCAGATTCAGCAGCCATCTTGCGACCACAGGAAAAATCTACTTGCTAAGACTGGTGGAGACAAAGAGGAGAAAGCAGAGCTCTGACAGAATCTGGAAGCTGCTATTGGCTCTGGGCTGCTACTAGTTACTGAAGCAGGTTCCTTCTGTCTGACACACAGCAAGCTGGACTGCTGAGATTCCGAGGTCTGCAGCAAAAAGAGGGTTTATTCACAAGGCAGCCAAGCGAGGAAACAGGAGGAAGTCTCAGATCCACCTTCCCAAGGCGAGGGGCTCAGGGTTTTTATGGGATGAGAAATAGAGCAGCAGAGCTGTTGGAAGCATGGAGACCATGAGGAAAGGTGATTGAAAAAAGGTGCAGTAATCATGGATCTAACAGGCACAGCTAAGCCTCTGCACATTCAACTGGAGATATTTCAGTGTGGTAGGCCCTCTGAGGTCAAAGGGTCACTGAGCAGATACTCAAACATGCCCAGTTGCAGAGCTGTGATCCTAGCCAGTCTTAACCAGCTCAACTTGAACTAGACACAGAGTATTCCAAGTTATTGGAGAATAGCTTAGGCAAACATCTTATTTAGGCTATGTGCTGTTTGAAGAACATACTGGTCTTTTTAGGAACAATGAAAAGGACTAAAGGCAGGTCAAATAAACTTGACTAAAGATTACCTACAATTTCACTACCTCCAGACTCCTTATTAGGGCTTCCCTGGTAACTCAGACTGTAAAGCATCTGCCTGCAATGCAGAGACTTGGGTTCGATCCCTGGGTCAGGAAGATCCCCTGGAGAAGGAAATGGCAACCCACTCTAGTACTCTTGCCTGGAAAATTTCATGGATAGAGGAGCCTGGTAGGCTACAGTCCATGGGGTTGCAAAGACTTGGACACAACTGAGTGACTTCACTTCATACTCCTTATTATAAGGGCAAGAATCATCATTTTATTTAACTAATTCATACTTATAAATGTTAATGCTACTCATAGCTGAATGCAATGATAGCTAATTTATCTACCCCTATAAATTACAAAATCAAGTATATGTAAAATAAAAAGTCTATGTTGAGTTGCAAGTACCTGGTCTGGTGGTTAGAAAGACTTACCACCTAATTAAGTGATCTGCTTACACTCACACTCATAGCTCACAGCACATGAGATTCAAATTTGTGTTACAGCAAAGTGATAAATTTCTACATGGAGTTGATCTTTGTGGTCTCTTTCAAATGTTAAATCTTCTAACTTTCGAATGTTAAATCTTCTAAAGCACAGTGTCTGGATTTTACTTGAGTAGAGGTATTATATCCTACAACTCAGAAGATAGGAGGAATTTTAACTTCACGATCAGAATTTCCCTAAATGGCTTATAACTTTCCAATGGCTACAACATTAAACTCTAGAATATATGTATTCTACCAAATAACTAATCTAATTCAGAACACATGACATCCATTTACAGATTTAGTTGACTAGCTCATTCATACATTCAAAAGGAAGACATTGTGCAAAGTATCATTTGAAAGGGATGCTGGCTAAGGGCTGCTTGAACATCTTTTTGAAACTTGGGAACCTTCACAAAGCTCTTAGCCTGTATAGTGGCTCTGGCACCCATACAAACTGAAATCTTGATATTATAGCTTTCTGGGTAAGGATTTCAGTGTTTCTCAAAACTTTTTCTGTAATACAGCTGACCTGAGAAATACTTTTAAACAGAAGGGTGCTGTTGAAAAATAAATTCTCGACTTTGTTGCTGCTGTTGTTTGGTCGGTAAGTTGTGTCTGACTCTTTGCAACCCCATGGCTTGCAGATGCCAGGCTTCCCTGTCCTTTACTATCTCCTGGAATTTGCTCAAATTCATGTCCTCTGAGTCAGTGACACTGTCTAAGCATCTAATTCTCTCCTGCCCCCTTCTCCTTTTGCCTTCAATCTTTCCCAACATCAAGGTCTTTTGCAATGAGTCTGCTCTTTGCATGACGGGGCCAAAGAATTGGAGCTTCAGAATCAGTCCTTCCAATGAATATTCAGGGTGGATTTCCTTTAGGATTGACTGGTTTGATCTCCTTGCAGCCCAAGGGACTCTCAAGAGTCTTCTCCAGCACCAGAGTTTAACAGTGTATTAAAAAGTAGAGACCTCACTTTGCTGACAAAGGTCCATATAGTCAAAGCTATAGTTCCTTCCAGTAGTCATCTCCTCGACTACCCTTCTTTAAATTCACAGTAAATGTTAGCTTATTAAAGATGTCTCTTAGTAAAAACCTGTTAACATACATTTTTTAGCTCAGCATAGCTCACATAGCCCTTTTCTTGTATAATGATTAACAGCCATTGACCACTTAGAATACTCCTGGAATCTAGAAAGGCACAGTTTTCAGAATTCAAATATTCTTCCTCAAATTTTTTCTAGCCTTAAGTTGTTTTGCTCACTGTTAGGAAAACTCATTAAAAACAACATTAGAGCAGCACTAACCTGCTTTGCAAATTCAGTTACATTAAATAAACTTCATTTTCTCTTCACTAACTGAAATTGTTCACAGAGAATCTCTAAGACTCCTCTGTTGCAAAAATCCTGATTCTATTCTCTTCTGGATAGTGAAGTTTTGTCTAGTTAATGGTATCTCTCTGGGTGCTACTTCCCATTGGTTGAACACCACTGTTATCTCTCTCTATCCCAAAGTGGGAATGAATGCACGGGGGTAATAAATCACCCCTCCCTCTCTGCACAAGTATTTGACTCTCCTCATTTCCAGAGTTCGTGAAAGCTATAATCAACCCATGTGGACTCTATTACATGGTTTGTAGGACTTTGGGAAAGGTTTGGGGAGATGGAGAAGGTCTAAGGATAGAGATAAGCTTACTCTCAACATCTACTGCAAACACTTTCAAGCAGAAAAGGACGCAGAATCCTCCACAAATAACGCAAATAATACAGTCAGCTAATAGAGTTGTAAACAAAGCAGAACAGTTAGTGACATCTTTCTTTTGAAGTTTTTGAAATTGCAAGAGTTTCTTAGAGTGGCAGGGTATACAGTTTTAAATTAAATTTGGTGGGTTGGTTTTTCACTTTGTCCACTACAAATTGACACTTGCCACAGGCACTTGCCATCTACCCCTACGAGGATTAAGTCATATGCTCCTGCAGCTGCTGACCTTCAACACCCACTGAGAGGAGCTCAGGGTGGAGAACAGAAATGAGGCACTCTGTGTCTGGGGGCTGGTGGTGGGGAAACTGGCAGGACAGGTCTTCGGATAGTTAGATACTTACAGGAACGGATTTTGTGAGCCTGGTTCTTGTATTGCCTCATATCTAGAAAAACACTAAAATCCTACATGGTGATGACTATTCCTTGTGACTAGCAAAAGTTTCACGAGACTAGTAGAAACCTTTGGAGAAATATGTGCTTGATTGTATGTATCCTCCCTTCACCAAAATCACACGTATACTGACCTTCCCCCTGTGTCTCTTTGGAGCAGTGTCTCAGAGCTATCTGAGGTGCTATCTTGTGGGCTGCAGTCCTCATTTTGCCCCAAATAAAACTTATAACTTTCACATGTGCATATTTTTAAGTCGATAAACTGCACCTCTAGGAATAGTGCTTTTATTTTACTAATTTGACAAACATTTACTGAGCATCCACCTTTTGCAAAGCACCATGTCAAAAATTCTGATGATGTGACAATTGCATTTCCAAGTCAACCACAAAATTAACTCTCGCACTCTTAATGGGTAAGGCAGTCTATATTCCCTCTTTCTTGCAATCGGATGGACTGCGTGACTCTTGTGATCAGAGGATGGTGGAAACGATACAAACTTCCGAGGCTAGGGCATAACGGGAGAAACAGCTTCCACCTTGCCCACTGGAATTTTCTCCCAAAGCTTTTGGCCGCCATGTAAGCAGCTTTACTGCCCTGAGGCTGCCATGCTAGGAGGAAGTTCAAACTAGCTCCTGTGGAGAGGCAACAAGGAAAAGGCCCGAGATGATGTGAAGTCTAATAGACACAAGCCGCCCTCAGCTGCTCCAGTCCCCACTCCCACTGCAGCTGCACGCTAGACACTAAGCCAGAGCCGCCACACCAAGCGCTCCCTAAATTCCTGACTCATAGAGACCATGAAGTGGAATGAAATGATTATTGTCTTAAGCCATTTGAAATCCAGCTGGAAGACCAAATACACATAAGGAGAACAAAAGAGTGAATGACCGGAAGGGACAGACCTGAAAGGCTAGCAATTGGCTAACTATGGGAACAGACAGACTTAGATTTTCCAACTGGTATGGAGAAGCCCCCTTCAAATTTTAGACCTGTCACATGTGGCTGAGAGTCCCAACAGGGCTTGAAGACTGAAGAGTTGTCAAGGAATGAGATAATTTTTACATCCAGCTTCTGATTTGCAGAAATTCCAAGTCTGAAGTATTGTGAATTCACATTAACATTTTTATGAGAATAAGAATTATCATTTTCAGGAATTATGTTATTTGATTATAAAATTCCAATAGATTTTCAATTAGTCAAACTTACAATTCTGCTGAATCATTTATTTTTTAAAAAAACGTAAATGTCTGGCTCAAATTATTAAATACATGCAAGCATATTTTGGGCAGAAGAACAATATCGTAAACTGACAGAAAAATCATAGGACATAATCTATGACATGAAGTGGTGTAAAATTTCTCTGGACATTTTAAACAGAATCACACACAAACACGGATAAATAGTTAGCAACAGTAAGGAAGATGTGTTAAGTACACAGAGTTAAGATACAAAGTAAATATGGAGTTTAATATTAATGCATTTATCTGTCTTAAAGTCATGTTTGCCTCAGTTTACCCTCACCTGTATGCTTTTTATGGTTTTGACCTAGACCTGATAGCAAAAATCCAAGTACAACTAGGTTAGGTCTCCCATTTTATATGCCCTGATCTTTATCCTAAAGATGACCAAAAAAAAAAAAATACATTTCCTTCACCACAAACTTTGCCTAGAATGTCTTCAAATACCTGGAGTAGCAGTTCTCAAAATGTACTTCATAGAACATTGTTAAAATATCTTACAAAAAAATTGAATGAAATAAATTCTTCATATTATGTCGTTACAATGCACATTAATACATTTTAAAGACTCTGAAAGTCCTGCAGTTAAGACATCTACAAAGTTGATTAATCATGGTTTCCTAAATTTTTGAACATCGAAATTTCCCTTCCTTCCCTGCCCACCTCTTTCTTCCTTTTTTTTTTTGTGGGGGAGGGGGGTGTCATTTTTTCACATAACATTTATTAAAACATTTTGGGCACTGCTGCCTTAGGGGCAAAAAGTGATAAAGTGCGGTGAGTTTTACCCTTTCTTTTGTCTTACCTATATGGCCTTGTGTAACTTAGTTAACTCTTTTGAGTTGTTCAACTGCAAAGGAGGAATAGGGATAAGAAATTCAACCTTACAGAGTTGTTGTGAGGTGATAGATAAGTAACAGCTTTTGTTTCCCTTTCCTTAGAGAATTAACCTTCCCCTTATAGGTTGGACTAGAACAGACTTTTCTGGCTTGCATTAGTGTTGATCCTTGTACCTAATATTGAACAAATCACAAATCATGCTCCTACATAGGGATTCTGGACCCAAAAGGAAATAAAACTTAGCCAGAATTTTTTCCTTGTTTGAGTCCTCTGGCTTAGACCCCTGACAATTCCAGACTGCCTGGGTTCAAATCCCATTTTCACCATTTATTAGCTGCATAGCCTAGGGGAGCTACTTAACTCTATGCCCCAGTTTCTCCCTCTGTAGAATGGGAACAAGAGTAGTAGCCACACCATAGGAATGTTATGAATATTAAACCATACTTTGAATAGAGCCTAGAATGTGATGTGATGTTAATGATTACAGACTTATAAATAAAAAGGTAGGTATAAAATTGAATAACTGGCTCTCCTTCGATCTAAAATAGCCAAATAGTTGAGGTAAAATTATTTTGGTGCTATACTGTGCTTTCTTTTTGAACTATGTCAATTTTCCACTTTGTTAGCTTGAACCTGACCTCAGAAATGACACTGCCACTATGATCTTTTTGAATCATCTGTAATTTCTTTGTCCCACTCTTTCAGGCTCTCAAGATTTGGGAGGTCCAAAAAAATTAGATAAATTTTTGTATATTACCCTGACAGACTCTGTTAACCCTCATAGAACAAGCTGATATCTTTCTAATTACATAATGATTGCATTTAATGAGAGGAAATTTGGCTGAGAATAGTTGTCACCATGGATATGCAGGCATAAGAAGCTGGTAGGGTGCAGAATGGGCACCATGAAAATTTCACAAGGTTGAAATCAGGGCAAAGCTCAGCATGTAGAATGAGCTGGAAGAATGCTCTTAGCACAATGGTTATTAATATCTGCTAAAGAACCTGACCTTTGTTGCTGTAAACAAGACTAGATAATTACACATTCATTCTAAGAAGAACTTTGAGATGAAAATGGAGGCATTTGTCAAAGGGAACAGGAAAGTAATTTGTACTCAGCTGAAACATGGAGTTTTAGTCTTAATATGACAGCTTTGCCCCTTGTCAGGAAAGATTTGTTACTTTAGGTAATGATTATAATTAGCCTTCTCATCCATGAAGGCTCTTATCCTCTCATTTTCTAGAAAAAAAGGTTGAAAAGGAATAAGCTATGTACAAATAGTCTTTGGGAGGGACATACCTTTCCCACTTTTGGGGGGTTGGGTTTGTTATCCACCTCAATAATTTATCCAAGATGAAAGGAACTTTGGGGTCTTAGAATCACAGGCAAGTAGGCTGACCAACCTCCAGCACTGGAGCCATTTTTTTCCCACCACTGACTCTCAAGCAGGTGAACAAATAAACAAACATCAAAGGAAGCATCAAACATGGTTTGTTTATGGTTAGGCCTCTCTGGGGTGACTGGTTGACCCAGTCTTCTCTTGAAGGTAAAATATTTTTCCAGGGAGGCAGTTCATCAGACTTACCAAGGTTTAAAGGAAATCTTTTAACCAACCTTGATTTCCCCCCAATTCTTTTAGTTGCACACACAAAGGTATAGAGGCTGATGTAAAAATGGTGTGATGTAAATGAATAAAAACACAAAAAAGATGACTCATTTCCAAGTCAAATTTCACTTTCATTCTTTGGAGTTAATGTCCCGTCCCTTTACATCTTTCTTTTCCATTCCTGTCTTTTTAGAATAAGTGAAAGTTAGCACCAAATCTATGACATAACTGACTTTCATCCAGGTAAAACAGTCAGCACTGGGTTAACTCTGCTAATACGGTTGACATTATCACAGAGGTATACCTGAGTGGCTTGTGCTATGCTGCATGTTGTTAAGGAGACAGACCATGCCCAAGCTCTTCCATCTGCTGTCTGCCAGGTATTACATTTTGTGCTTCATGGGTGCTATGAAAGGGTCTAGGAATGAGATTCCTAACTGCGATCAGTTAAAGAAGATAAATAGCATTCTCAGTTTTAAATAGTGTACCCAGGTCCTGAAATAGATGTACCTCAATGTATACACATTAATGGGCAAATGATCCATATTGACAATAACTACCTTTAGAGTAGAAGGTGAAAGTAAGTCCTTGGGTCTGCATTTTCCAGATGATTTAGAAAGTGAAATTGGAGCAGTTTCAGTAGGAAGGTAAGGCGCAGCTTTTAGGGCAGGTAGAAGTGGGCAGTAGGCAAGGATGCGGTGTTTTGTCAAGAAATTCAAACTGTTCCACTGGACCACAGGCTTAGTGAGAAGATGGTCAGGGACAAGACAGGAAAGCTGGCTGAGGTTGGATTGTGGAAGTCTGCCCTAGTTCAAGAATTAAACAAGGTTTTTTCAATTATCCAGTCTGATCACAGATGAGAATTTGATTGTTTCCAGGTACGGGCACTCAAGGCAAATTTGCCAGGCTTCTTTCCTGTCTGGCAGGTACAGGAAAGGAGCAATGGTGATGGAGGGCACAGCTTGTGGTTTGCGTGCACACAGACCTGGCTTCCAGTTAAATCTCGAAATCTTGGCTCCCTTCTTGCTGTTTGACTTTGGGCATTTCCCTAACTCTCCTGAGACTTGGTTTTCTCATCTATAACATGGAGATACAGTATTTAACTCCTGGTGTTAGAAATGCTATGAGGAGCTTCTGGATCATAGTTTGCACTCAATGAACAATAGCTCTTCTGTGATTATTACCATCAGCAGTTGTCTCACACACAAGCTTAAAAATTACGGCTGGATCAATTCTCATTTATTAGCCATCAGTGGGTTCATTTTTTTTTTTTTTTGCCCCAAAATACTTACTAAAAATGTCTGCTTGGCAGTGAGTAACAAAGTCATCTATCTGTAGGTCAACATCTTCTAGGCGGAGAGATGTGCTGTGTGGGAAGCACTTTTCCTCCACAGAGGGAAGTAGCAGCGAAAACCCAACATTTTCACTGATAGCCTGGCTTCTAGTTTGTTGATTCTGCCTCAATCAATGAGATTCCATGAGAAGGAGAAAGCAGTGACCTGGGCACTCCGGGAGCGAAATTCACCCTCACTCTAACCTCTGTGGATGTACCAATGAATGGTAGAAGCAGCTGACCATTGGGTCACACAGACCTGGTTTCAAATTCTGACTATGCAACCTACCAGCTGAACATCCCCATGTATAAGTTGCTTAGAATTTGAGCCTCACAAGTTTCACTTTTAAAACAAGGATAATCATCCTTTGAGGACTGTTGTGGGATTAAACGAGCTAATGTAGATGAAGATCCTGATTTTAAGAAAACCCTCAATACATGGCAAGTGCATGCATGTGTGCTCAGTCGTGTCTGACTCTTTGCAACCCCATGGACTGCAGCCCACCAGGCTTCTCTGTCCATGGAATTTTCCAGGCAAGAATACTGGACTGGGTTGCCATTTCCTCCTCCAGGGGATCTTTCCAACCCAGGGATCGAATCCACATCTCCTGGGTCTCCTACATTGGTGGGCGGATTCTGTACCACTGCCCCACCTCGGAAGCCCCACAATACATGCAGAAATGACTAATCTCTTCTTTCTTCCACATTCTTCCTTTCAACCTGCCTTCACCTCAGTCTTTCAGAAAAGACCATGATCCTATGTAGCCCAAGGGAGCTGGAAATGAAAGGAGAAATTCTTGTTCCCTTTTTATCCCATACTAGGCCTCAGCTGTCAACCTACCTGAAGCACTTTCTCCCTTGCTACCCAAAAGGGGACAGTCTATGCTAATTCTGTGCTGGTCATCCTAGATTAAACCCTTAGATGAAAACCCAACTGAAACAGGCCCAAGCAGAGTGAAATGCTTGATAATGAGGTAAGTCTCCTTTGGAATCTGAAGAACAGTAAGAAGTGTGTCAGTGAAAGGATATGAGAAGAAAAACTCAAAAATGGGAGGAGAAAATAAAATAACAAAACTGTAAGGCAATGTTTTAAATACTCATTTATTAATTATAGAAAGGGATTTTCTTAAGCTAATTGCTTTACAAAGTTGCCATATTATAAGTAATAGACCAGCCATACACTTTAGATTCCACCACCAAACCAACACACAATTGCACTCATCTCACACGCTAGTAAAGTAAAGCTCCAAATTCCCCAAGCCAGGCTTCAACAGGACATGAACCATGAACTTCCAAATGTTCAAGCTGGATGTAGAAAAGGCAGAGGAACCAGAGATCAAATTGCCAACATCCAATGGATCATCGAAAAAGCAAGAGAGTTCCAGAAAAAAAACATCTACTTCTGCTTTATTGACTATGCCAAAGCCTTTGACTGCATGGACCACAACAAACTGTGGAAAATTCTGAAAGAGATGGGACCACCTGACCTGCCTCTTGAGAAATCTGTATTTAGGTCAGGAAGCAACAGTTAGAACTGGACATGGAACAACAGACTGGTTCCAAATAGGGAAAGGAGTATGTCAAGGCTGTATATTGTCAGCCTGTTTATTTAACTTATATGCAAAGTACATCATGAGAAACGCTGGGCTGGAGGAAGCACAAGCTGGAATCAAGATTGCTGGGAGAAATATCAATAACCTCAGATACGCAGATGACACCACCCTTATGGCAGAAAGCAAAGAAGAACTAAAGAGACTCTTGATGAAAGAGGAGAGTGAAAAAGTTGGCTTAAAACTCAACATTCAGAAAACTAAGATCATGGCATCCGGTCCCATCACTTCATGGCAAATAGATGGGGAAACAGTGACAGACAGACTTAATTTTCTTGGGCTCCAAAATCACTGCCGATGGTGATTGCAACCATGAAATTAAAAGATGCTTGCTCCTTGGAAGTAAAGTTATGACCAACCTAGACAGCATATTAAAAAGCAGAGATATTACTTTGCCAACAAAAGTTCATCTAGTCAAAGCTACGGTTTTTCCAGTAGTCATGTATAGATGTGAGATTTGGACTATAAAGAAAGCTGAGCACTGAAGAATTGATGCTTCTGAACTGTGGTGTTGGAGAAGACTCTTGAGAGTCCCTTGGACTGCAAGCAGATCCAACCAGTCCATCCTAAAGGAAATCAGTCCTGAATATTCATTGGAAGGACTGATGCTGAAGCTGAAACTCCAATACTTTGGCCACCTGATGCGAAGAACTGACTCATTTGAAAAGACCCTGATGCTGGGAAAGATTGAAGGAGGGAGGAGAAGGGGATGACAGAGGATGAGATGTTTGTATGGCATCTCCAACTCAATGGACATGAGTTTGAGTAAACTCCAGGAGTTGGTGATTGACAGGGAGGCCTGGCATGCTGCTGTCTATGGGGTTGCAAAGAGTCAGACACGACTGATTGACTGAACTGAACTGAACCAAAGGGGAAATTTGACACCTATTCTGGGGCCTTGTGAGAAAAACTTATTTAGTTACACAGAGTCAGCTACTTTAAAAAATTAGCAGGATCTTCCCCTCCTGTTATTCAAATACAATCCACTTCTCTAGGATGACTGAGGATGAAGTTATAGGCAGACCATGAGCACAGACCAATGCCTTAATTGGTTATTAATATATGGTCACTGCTATTTTTAGAGATTACTGGTGTTTGGATAACTACCTCAGAAACAGAGTCTGGATTTCATAGCTGTGTTCTATCACACATAAAACCAGAGACAGTGATGGGCAATACGCTGGATCACGATGTCATTTCTGGAAAGCCCTAGATGCATTTGTTATAGCTTGAAAAGTCATGCTGGAAAGTTTCCTGGTAATTCCATTCATCTTGAATGTTAACAATTAATCCATCAGGAAACTGCCCTGACTATAACTCAGTGGCAAAACTCAACACCTCTTGGTGTTCAACTTGGTTCAGTTTAGTTCAGTTCAGTTCAGTCGCTCAGTCGTGTCCGACTCTTTGCAACCCCATGAATCGCAGCACACCAGGCCTCCCTGTCGATCACCAACTCCCAGAGTTCACCCAGACTCACGTCCATCAAGTCAGTGATGCCATCCAGCCATCTCATCCTCTGTCGTCCCCTTCTCCTCCTGCCCCCAATCCCTCCCAGCATCAGAGTCTTTTCCAATGAGTCAACTCTTCACATGAGGTGGCCAAAGTACTGGAGTTTCAGCTTTAGCATCATTCCTTCCAAAGAAATCCCAGAACTGATCTCCTTCAGAATGGACTGGTTGGATCTCCTTGCAGTCCAAGGGACTCTCAAGAGTCTTCTCCAACACCACAGTTCAAAAGCATCAATTCTTCGGTGCTCAGCCTTCTTCACAGTCCAACTCTCACATCCATACATGACCGCAGGAAAAACCATAGCCTTGACTAGACGGACCTTTGTTGGCAAAGTAATGTCTCTGCTTTTGAATATACTATCTAGGTTGGTCATAACTTTCCTTCCAAGGAGTAAGCCTCTTTTAATTTCATGGTTGCAGTCACCATCTGCAGTGATTTGGAGCCCCCAAAAATAAAGTCTGACACTGTTTCCACTGTTTCCCCATCTATTTCCCATGAAGTGATGGGACCAGATGCCATGATCTTCGTTTTCTAAATGTTGAGCTTTAAGCCAACTTTTTCACTCTCCTCTTCCACTTTCATCAAGAGGCTTTTTAGTTCCTCTTCACTTTCTGCCATAAGGGTGGTGTCATCTGCATATATGAGGTGGTTGATATTTCTCCCAGCAATCTTGATTCCACCTTGTGCTTCTTCCAGTCCAGCGTTTCTCATGATGTACTCTGCATAGAAGTTAAATAAGCAGGCTGACAATATACAGCCTTGGTGTACTCCTTTTCCTATTTGGAACCAGTCTGTTGTTCCATGTCCAGTTCTAACTGTTGCTTCCTGACTTGCATACAAATTTCTCAAGAGGCAGATCAAGTGGTCAGGAAATTAATTTGATAATGTGTCTATCAAATTTGGCAAGACTTTAGGTGTAATTTAAGGATAAGAAGTATGTATTGAATAGTTTTAAGGAATTAAAATGGACATTCCTTCCATAATTCTTCCATCACATTTGTTAGCTGATAAACTAAACTCTCAGACTGGAAGTTCTCCCTGTGTAATTAATGGGAGTGTTTATCATTGATGCCTTAAAACAACTTAGTTATTCAGTTCCATTTATAGAAGGATAAAATAGTCAGCAGGCTTGAGACCAATAAAAGGTTCGTTTTGAGCATTATATTTACAACCTGAGAACTAAGTAACTCTCCACTCCTGAACAGTCTCCCACTCAGAATTAGGAACAACCAGCTTCAAGTCATTGAGTGCCTGTGTGGAAAAAATTCTAAGCTATGGAAACAATGTGTCCCTGTGGAATTTCCCGAGTGGCACCAGGTGGGCCTCCTCTGCTATGTCAATGCTTTGGGATGTCACCGAGGTAAGCAATACCAAAGCTTATGGATGAATTGATAGCTGTAAACAAATAACCTTGTTCTGAATCTAGCCACCCTCTCCCAGACACAGCTAGGTCTGAAAATAGCAGCTGAAGGAACCTCCTCCCCAGTTGGCCCCAATGCTGTCCAGACAGAGGACTCCTCTGTTTCCACTAGAATGAGCCAGGAATAAAAACTCCATCCATCTGAGAATGCCTGGAATAATTTCAGCATTGGGAAGACAAAAAGAAAAGAAGTCTCAGGGTTTCACTGATAAGGATCTAGGTTTAAGGACGGGAAGTGCTGTCCCCCAGAGATCACTTCTACATGTTCCTCAAGCACCAAATACTTGCTGAGACACCAAGCACAACTGAGCCCCAACTCCAGCCCTCAGAGGGCACATGTGGTTAGAACATTTGCCACAGGGGGGGAATTTCTCAACTAAGCTAAAGGAAAATCACTGTGCCCCAATTCTCAGATGATGGCAATGAGGATTTAAGTGATACAATTAATCATATGTGCATTAATATTTAGAAGATGAACCACTCATTTTTGCCACAAATAGCACAGCATTTAGTAATTTGGTTGAGGATATGAAGTAACCAGTGGTAATTTATTATCTATTTTATAAAGATAATATGTTCAAGATGTGATGTATTAGCTCACTTCTCCAGAATAGATCTCGATGGTATGGAGGAGAGCCAAGGAAATAGGAAAGAAGCCATCCAAGTGATGCCTGAGCAACAGAAATATATGTCACAAACTACATGCCCTCTTATGCTCTCAACTCACAGGAGACAGTCTTAGGGCACGCCTCCAGATATACATACTTTTCTTTGACACACAATTCTAATAACAACCTGGAAGCAGATGATTGCAAAGAGAGAAAAAGGATGTTTTTAGGATAACACAACTGAAAACAAGAAGTGATGGAGAACCGATAATGACAGAGGAAACCAATCTATAAAAATGGCAGGAAAAATAACTCAATATTTTATCAGTGTAGGGCAATTCTGTGTTGGGCAAAGTTAAAAATAGTTAAGCAAAACACAAGATTTGGTGTTCACATTAATAACCCTCTGATACCAGGAAATACGATATCTGCATGAAGTAGACAAGTGATGTATTTTAAAGCAGTTCTAACAGAAAAAGGATAAATTATGTTAAAATGTGGCATCTTGAATATTCACTTTCATGCAATGCTAACTTCTCAGACTAATCTGCACAGATAACAGAGAAGCAGTGGAGTATCACAGTTAAGAGTGGATACAGTTGCCAGGCTGCCTGGGTTCAAATCCCAGCCATACCACCTCCTATCCGTGTGACTTTGGGCAACTCACTTAACCTCCCTGAATCTGTTCCTTGATTGTAAAATGGGTGGTGGTAAGGATTTAATGAGTTAATGTGTGTAAAGCATTAGAGAATGCCTGGCACACAGTAAATGCTAGGTAAGCATTCTCTGAAAAGACGTTCACGTTTACCAGGTACCCACTGTGTGCCAGGTACTGGATGGGGGCTGATATCTTTATAAGCTATTACTACTTGAAGTGAGACACCAGAATTTAGCCTTAAATATTCCTTAAGCCCAAAGTAATTGGAAATAAAAGGAAAAGCCAATGTGACCCCTCATGTCTAGCATTCATGTGACCTGATTTCTTTTACAGCAAAACACTGGTGTTTCTTCACCTTTTACATCTAATTTAACTGCTCTTCTGTCTCCTAAAATTACAGAATAGTAGCTAAATTAAATGTCTTAATTTTGCATATGTATTCATCATCTTTTCTGCAATGATTTCAGCTCAGTTGCTATTTTAGACCTTATGGAGCCAATTATCTGGGAACATGAGAATAGGCATTGCATTCATCTGAGGATAGACAGTATAACTATTTGCAAGGTAAAAACAGTACTACAGAAGTTCTAGGTCTAATAGAGTCAAGAAGAAATGCACGGCCATTTCTAGGCAAAAAGCACAAGAAATTTACCTTCTGAAATAGATCTCAAAATTGAAAAGTTATAGAATAAAGTGCTATAAGCACAAAAGTGATATTTGAATATCAAAAGTTATTTTCAGTATCTACAAAATGCCTGACCACTGCTCTTCAAAACTGTCAAATAATGAAAACCAAGAAAAAGACTCAAAGTCACATACTGGAAGAGACAAAGCTTGATGACTAAATGTCAATACAGTGCCCTGGATTTGACCCGGGAACAGAGAAAGGTTGTTAACAAAATGCAGGTGCAATTTGAGTAAGAGTTAGAATTTCGTTAGTCATATGTCTACAGTACATGGGATTACAGAGTTGGACATGACTGCGTGACTAGCACACACAATAGTACCGTCCACATGTAAACCTCTTTGTTTTGATGATTGTTTTTATCAGAATGTAAGATGTTGGCATTGGGGAAAATGATTTGATGGTATACATAAAAGTTATTCTAAAATAAAATTTATTTTAAAACTATTTGCAGATCTGAAAGGCTGAGCAGTGAAAATAGCTTGGGGGGTCTTATCAGAAGGTTAGATTTCAATCTTGTTTCCACAACCATCCAGTCGGACAGCTTGCGATAAGTTTGGCTGAATGTTTTGAGTCTTGGTATCACTCATAAAATAGGGATGAGAATTTCCCTGGTGGTACAGTGGCTAAGAGTCTGCCTGCCAGTGCAGGGGATTGCAGGTTCAATAGTCCAGAGCCGGCGAGCCGCAACTACGGAGGCCAGCGTCCTACAGCTTGTGCTCTGCAGCGAGAAGTCACTGCAGTGATAGCCTGTGCACCACAACTAGTGAGCAGCCCCTCCTTGCCACAACTAGAGAACAGCCTGAGCAGCAACCAAGACCCAGTACAGCCAAAAACAAAAGGAATAAAATAGGAATAAAAATGATGATCTGACACAGTCTTAGTGAAAAGAGCAAATGAAAACTCACAAACCCATACAAAAGATGACCATTAATTAAAAACATTTCAAAGTTTCTTTGAACTGCAGCTTCAACCTTAAAACTAGTTAGTGAATCGACACGTATTTTCATTTTTAAAAATGATCAATAACTGATCTGGGATGCCTTCAATAAAGAAAAATTAAGTCAGATATTGATCTCATTAGAGAGCTTATATTTTCATCATCACCCCCCTTCAAAATTAGCATTGATTAGACAAACCAGTGTTTGGAGAAGGCAATGGCACCCCACTCCAGTACTCTTGCCTGGAAAATCCCATGGATGGAGGAGCCTGGTAGGCTGCAGTCCATGGGGTCGCTAGGAGTCAGACACGACTGAGCGACTTCACTTTCACTTTTCACTTTCATGCATTGGAGAAGGAAATGGCAACCCACTCCAGTGTTCTTGCCTGGAGAATCCCAGGGACAGGTGAGCATGGTGGGCTGCCGTCTCTGGGGTCGCACAGAGTCAGACACGACTGAAGCAACTAAGCAGCAGCAGCAGCAGCAGACAAACCAGTGTTTGTAGGAAATCTTTTGCACCTACTCTGGCATGAGTGTCCTCATGTGCAAGTAGAGACTTAAACATGAGTGAGATCAATAAAAATTGGTGGATTTGACATCCTGTTTTGTGGTTGTCCGATTCTAACTGACAGTGAGACAAAATTGGGTACAGGTAAAGCATTGCTGTGGAAGCTCTGAGGAAGCCTTTGGTGGAGAGAACAGGCAATGGGGCAAGGTTTGCTGGAATTACTCTTTCCTTCATAGAGGCAAGGCTGGCAAGCGGTTAAGAATGCAGGTTTTTATTGACTCCTCAGATTTGAAGTCAAGCTCTGGCTCTTGCATTTTAGAGCTTGAGCAGGTAAAAAGAGGGTCAGCGGGTCACCAGAGCTGAGATGAGGAGTCTGATATGGGAAATATGAAGGAAGTAGACTGCAGTGGACGTGGATGTCAGGAGAGGTGCAGGGATCAGGGAGACAAAGGAATCAAGGTGGGCTCTCGCGTTTCTGGAGAGGGGGCATTTGGTCCATTAACTAAGGTAGGAAATCTTGGAAGACTGGGGGAAAAGTAAGGCTTATGGTTTGAGAAACTCATGAGAAAAGATCTTTCTGGCATAAGAGTTTATATTTTATTTGAGTTAACAGGAGCTTGGAGACAAAGTAGAAGATAGAAATAGCATTCTTAAGCTCTACCACTTCCTGAGTGACTGAAGGGGCAAGTAGCTTAACCTCTGCCTTCATTTTCTCATTTATAATGGGAAATAATGGGAATAATGAAAGCTATCTCAGAGCTGCTGTAAGAACAAGATATTGCATACAAAGAACCAGCCCTGCACGTGCCCAACTAATTTTAAGTCTTTCATTCCACGTTAGCTATTTAACTTTAATAACATAAAGCTGTAATGATTTGTAGATAAAATAAGCAACTTCCCCAAAGATACATAGCCAGAGAAGCCCAAGGTGATATTTGAACCAGAACTGCCTCTTCACATTCAGCACACAGAGTCAGAGAGAGCTGTACCCACACTGACCTCAGTGGGCTGCAGCTTCCCAAGGTGCACAAGATCAAGTGAAGACCCTCTACTCCACACCTGTTCCCGCCCACCCAACCCTTTACACTCCAAAATTCCTGGGTCAGTGATATTGCCTGAGGATCTCAGGAAGGTCAAATTCACAGTGGAGAGTTACAGAAGTGCATGAGTCTTGAGGAAGTCGAAACAGCAAGCTTAAGCCTTCCTTTTTTCATGAGGTAGAAGGTTAACACAGGCAAGAGTAGAATGCATTCATAGGCTGAGCAGAGGAAACTCTAGTAAGTGTGATTAATAGAAAGAGAAGATAGCAAGCAAAGGCCCCATTGTGAAGGAAGCAGGCTAGGATGTGACAGGAGTAGAGAAGAGTCACTTCTCCCACTGAGGGCTGGAAGGAGGTGAGACAGGAACATGGGCCCCTGGGTGCTGCAGCAGGGCTTATGAGGGAAATGTCTCAACATTCTCTAACTTCTCAGTAAAGCTGGAGGTTTGCTTTGCCCGATACACAGCAAGGCAGATGCTGAGACGCCAAGGTCTGCAGCAAAGAGAGAGATTATTCACCAGGCAGCCAAGGGAGAAGATGGAAGAAAGTCTTAGATATGCCTCCCCAGAGGGGAGGGGCCTGGGGTATTCATAAGATGCAAATAAAGCAGCAGGGCAGCTGAAGGCATCAGAAGCATGGGGAACTGGAACGTGAAGAAAGATGATTAGAAAAAGGTGTGGTGCTTCCATGTCCTGTCTACTGTAAATAGTGCTGCAACGAACATTGGGCTACATGTGTCTTTTTGAACCTAGATATCCATCAACAGATAAATGGATCAAGAAGTTATGGTACACATATACAATTATTACTTAGTCATAAAAGGAATGAATTTGTGTCAGTTGAACTGAGACGGATGAATTTAGAGCCTGTTATACAGAATGAAATCAGGAAGAGAAAAACAAATATCACATATTAATGCATATATAGATAGATAGATAGATGGATGGAATCTAGAAAAATGGTACTGATGAGCCTATCTGCAGGGTAGGAATAGAGACACAGACACAGAGAACAGACTTGTGGACACAGTGGTGGAAGGAGAGGGTGGGATGAATTGAGAGCGTAGCACTGAAACAATATATCCATTATTAAATGTAAAATAGATAGCCAGTGGGAAGTTGCTGTATAGCGCAGGGAGCTCAACCGAGTGCTCCGTGACAACCTAGAGAGGTGGGATGGGGTGGGGGAGGAGGAAGGTTCAAGAAGGAGGGGATAATATATATACATACATAATACTTATGGCTGAGTCACACTGTTGTATGGCAGAAACTAACATATAACACTTTAAAGCAATCATCCTCTAATTAAAAATAAATTTTAAGAACAAGAAAAAAGGTACGATAATCGTGGTTCTGTGCAGGTGCAACTAAGCTCCAGGACTCTGCTCGTTCAAACATCAAGGTGCTTAGCACCATCTGAGGGTGAAGTTTCGGCCCTGGGACGTCAAAACGTCACTGAACATGTGCAGTTAGAGGGGATTCAATGGTCTGATCAAGTCTTAACCTGCTCATCTGCAACTAGACACAGCTGCCTCCAAGTTCTTATAAAATAGCTGAGGCATGCACCTTCTTGTTTAGGCTAAGTGCTTCTTGGAGGACATGTAAGTCTTCTACAGCAACAATTAAAAGGACCTGGATTAGTGAAGGCAGGTTAAGGTGAAATGGACTTCACTGATGACTACCCATGGTTTCAAAAGGGTCCAATCTGTTTGCTTAAAGGTCTGAAATAACCACTTGCAGGCACAGAACGGAAGCTGAACCAGGATTTATACCTGGATATAAAAGCTGAGATTCAAAGGCCAAGTCTGTAGAGACCTCCGCTGCCACTGTTGCATGATTGCCTCCAGGGTAGCTGAGCACCTGAGAAATCAGCAGAGAAGGCCAAGTCTTTACTGTGTTTTGTGATATTTCTCTTTTCTCTGTTTTTTTTGGGGGGGGGGGCAGGGGAGGGTTTGCTGTGTGACTTTTGGGATCTTAGTTCCCTAGCCAGGGATCAACCCTAGACCCTTGGCAGTGAGAACACAGAGTCCTACCCACTGGATTGCCAGGGAATTCCAGGGAATTTCTAAAAAATAGCCATGATCTATAAAAATTCTGTGATCCTTAAACTAAAATTATCCTGTATTGTGGGGGTGGTTCACTATGTAGACAGTTTGGAGCAGTTCCCTGATGAAATGGCAACATTTGCACCATTTTGTAGACAAAGACTTCTAGAAGAGTCTCTACTGTGTGTCTGGGCTCTAACAATCATTCTCCTTCTTCCAAATTAAAATGCAGCTGAATTTATAATTATATCCCTGTTTAAAAGGTGAATTCCTTTATTAAGAGAATTAATTGAGCTATCTCAGAAGAGAATATTGATTACATTGAGATTTGAGTAATAAAAATTCTTGCCAGTTTGTATCTAAAGTGAGGCTCAGAACTAGGTCACTGTTACTCACGAGAAAGCCCTGAGAAACCAAAGAAGAGAAAAATACGACTTTGGCTCAAGGGTCAAGAAGCCAGGGCCAGAGGCATCCTTCAGTTGTGGAGCTAAGCGATTGACAGCTGCCTCTAGAGAAAGTGGAGGACGTGCAGGGCTCACAGTATTAGGTACGTTAAGGGGGAAAAAAATACATGAAAAAATTGTGAAAGGAAGTCTGTACAACTGAATGAGGCATTCAGACATATGACTGATTTGAAAAAATTAGGAGGCTGGGGGACAGAGTGTGTGTTTGCAGTTTCCATTCATTTTCTCTCCCTGCCTCTAAGTGATTCCCTGCATTGACCCTGCCACTACTTAACCAGCTTGTTAAATCTCTTTGATTCTCCAGTCATGCCAGTTTCTCTCATTTCCACTGCATTTTAGCTGGACTATACAACATCTCCATGTCTATGCATTAATCCACACAGCACTGTAAAGGCAAGAAGCATCTTGAAAGTGTTTGCATTTAAATGGGCTGTAGGCAGTCAGGGTTTCCCGCTTCTGATCCTAGTGAACTGAGGCAAGAGGAAGTGAGCTTGTCTTTTCCCCCTCTTTTTAATTTAGCAAACCTGCTTGGCTACCAGCAAGGAGCTGACAGATTGCATACTGTCATCATTTAATCTTAAGAAAATTCAATTTTCCTTTCTCAGGATCAGAATGGGGAACGGGGTGGGGAGGGGGAGAATAAAACACCCCCAAGACACAAGGTGACCTGTCTCAGTGGGGTGACCCAGCGCACGTGCCAGCTAATGATGCCCGTCTGTCAGCAGAGCCCGAGGGGGGAGGCCAGTCCTGACAGATGGTGGCGGGTTTGCTGATTATAGAGCTCAGTTGGACCAAGGCTTGGTTTCATTCCCTGCATCAAGGTCCCTTCTGAACAGGGGCTGTTTACTTAAAACATATTCATTCCTGTTTTGTTCATCAGATCCCCAGGATAAAAATGAACATGGGCAGCTGTTGGATTTCTGCTGCTAACTATTCAGTTCTGCTTTGTGCTACGGAAACTCATAATCCATTTTACCCCATAATTATTCATTATAAGTGAGAAATCAAATCGGAAGTGGCAACAAGAGTGGATGCTAGGGAAAGAAATTCAAATAGGCATCACCTTTGGTTAATGTTATGTCTCTACATGGGAAATCCAGCCTTTTGTGTTACCCTGCTAAAAAAGAAATGGCAACCAAATTTAGCAAGCTGGTGATTTTGAGCACAAAAGGGTGTCAACTGAGGAGCTTGGTTCTTGCTTTGCCTTCCGCTTGAGAAACCTCAGCTTTTCTTACAGGGGTTAATGAAAAAGTAGCTTTGGGATGTTACCCTCCCAAAGTTACTGACATTCACACCAAATCACACACAAACATTTAAGATTAGAGGTAGCAAATGCCTAGTGGTGCCTGGACAGAAGGGTCAGAAGGAAGAGAAGCAGTCTTTGAACAAGATTCCGAGCCTCTGCCCCTGGAAAACTCGAGGAGGGAGACAGCTACTCCACTGGCAGCTGTAAATTACAACATGCCTAAGAACTTCCTCAGGCCCCTGCAGACCAGGTCTCATGCTGTTTGGAAAAACGACAGGGGTTATATATTCACATCCAGCTGTTGTGTTATGACTTAGTAGGCAAGAAGTCGTGGAGTTTTCTCAAGCTCCCTAGCACTGACTTATTTAGAACTCCTGTGGACAGAAGCTCAGGACTGTGGAGGAAGGGCCACACGGCAGGTGTTCTCGGCAGAGACGCATTCTGGAACAAGTCGTGTGAGGTATGGTCTGAGACACGGCCTCATTATCCAAGGCGAGGCTGTGTAATCCTGTGGCCAGCTGTCTTGGGAGCCCCACACAGCTGCTTCTTTCTGACACAGCCAGAGAAAGACAGCCCCTCCGTTTTTCATGATTGCAGGAGGAAAGGCGCGAGTGCAGAAGCAGCTGCCCTCCAACTTCCTTTCCTAAGTATTGTCTAGGATGGGGTCTGGCAGACTACAAATACTCAGTAAAATAACCTGGCTTAGAGAAGTGAATACATAGGGAATCTGAAATTCATATTTTGTTCTTGGCTCTGCCTCTAACTGGGAGACTTCGGAAGAGTTATTTTATCTCTGTGGACGTCAATTTCTGCAATGACAAAATAACAGGATTGCAACTGATAATGTCTACTGGATTCCAGGGTCAGCTCACCGTTTCTGAGTCTTTGATTGATCAGTTAACAGTAGATTAGGAGTTAATAATCCATCTCCAAACACTATGGATTCATTTAAGAATTAATGGGTCAGGAATCTGTAATTCTGATGATCCAGATTGGGGAACGACAATACACTAGGTGTTCACTAGAATGAGATGATCCTGTATCTCCTGGGAATACAGGGTACATTCTTGCCCAATGCAACTGCAGATGGAAAGCAGTGGAAATTCTTCTTTTCTCCCAGCGTCAGTATTATAACAAGGATCTAGCTAGCACTGTCCAATAAAACAGTCTGCAAGGATGGAAATGGTCATTATCAGTGCTGTCTGAACAGTAGTTACTTTCTGAAAGTATTTACTGATCACTTAAATTGCAGCTAATGTGATCAAGGAACTGAATAACTTTGCTTCATTTTAATTAATCTAAATTTAAATAACCACATGTGACTAGTATCTACCATAATGGATAATACAAATTCTACCATATTTTATTGCAATAAACTAATGAATGGTGCACTGAGGTGAAATGAAAAAAAGGCCTTTATTTTACTCCCATTTCTACATTTCTGGGTAGTATGGGGCAAGGGACAAGGTCTGTGACTCAGTTTCTTTTTCTCTCAAATTGTGATGGTAATATGTACTTCACAGTATTGTTTGGGAGACTTAGAACCTTTGAGAACCATAAAATGTTATATAAATGCAAGGTATTCCAAGGGCCAGTCCACTGTTGAAAGATGATCTTGCTTCAACACAAAATACAATGGCGTTTGAGAACATGTAACTGAATGTGAGGAAATGTTGGTAAGACCAGACATGAGAAGTTGAAAATAAAGAGGAGAAACTAAAAAGGAAACTCCAAAGAAGGCAGAGAAAAAGGGAGCAGATGAGAATGGAATGGATGGGCAAGTCAAGACCTGTGGGGAAAGGGTAATGGCAAAGAGGGGGTGATGGACTTTCTTTTGGGGAAACTCTTCAGGGCTGAGAATTACTCATGATGACAAGACCATGAACAGATGTCAGTTCTGAGTGGCAATAAATAGGAACATCATCCGACTGAATCTGGATACTTTTTTTTTTCCCCAAAAAATGGCAGCTTGATATCCATCTCGTTGACTTTTTTCTATCCTTTTAGCTCAGTCTCTAAAAAGGATTAGTTCTGGAAATGCCTGGGTTCAAATCCAAGCACTGTCATGCAATAGCTGTGATCTTGGGCAAGCAAAAAAGTCTCAAAGTCACACCTTCCTCATCATGAGACCATAACAGTGCCTGCCTTGGAGGAGTATGTGAGATAATTTATGTACAAACTAGCTCAGTCTCTGGTCACTCAGAAAACGCTCAAATTTGTAAATCAATTCAACGGACATGAATTTGAGCAAATTCCAGGAGATGGTGAACGACAGGGAAGCCTGGTGTGCTGCAGTCCACGGGGTCACAAAGAGTCGGACACGACTTAGTGATTGAACAACAACAATGTTTAAATATTATATTACAATGTCTCAGACTTCCAAGCAGATCATTGAAAAAGAAACAGACTTTCACTGGATGAAATCAAACATAACACACTGCTTTCTATAGATCAATACTTTTATTTTGGGAAGCTTAGCCAACTAAAGTTAACTACTGCTTTCATTCATTCATTCATTCAACTCATTTTTCCCTCAACTTTTAAATGGGGGAATCTGTTTTTTTTTAACAACTTTAATGAAGTATATTTAATATAATGTAAAATTTACCCATTTTAATGTATAATTCATTCATTTAAACTAATATTACTATATGCTGACAAGTGCACATCCTGTCCTAGCCACTGGGGATACTAGAGTGAATAAGGTGAACAAGGTTTCCACTTTCAAAGATCTTCCAGTCTAGAAAGAAAGAGAGACAATGGACAAAGATATAACCTAAGGGCTAAGAAGGAAAAGAGTAGAGTAAGACAATGGTGATAGGCTGCTCCATTTTAAATAGGGTGTCCAGGAACATTCTCTCTGAGGAGGTAATATTTGAATAATGTGAAGAAGTGAACTATATGAATATGTGGGGAAGGTGTATTCCCAGTAGGAAGTAGCATGTGCAAATGTCCCAGGGCAGAGGCATGCTTCTGCTCCCTCTGAGGAAAATCTAGGCTGGCAGTGTCACAGAAGCAGAATGAATGGGCAGGGGAGACAAGAAGGAAAAAACTCAAGATGTAGAGAAATCACAGTCAGGTCATACAAAATCTTGGTTTCCTAAGTAAGACTTACAAATTTTGTTCTAGGTGAGATAGGAAGCCACTGAAAGGATTTGGGGAGCGAAATGACACAATAAGTTTTACATTTCAAAAGGGGCTTTCAAATAGTTGTTCGGAGAACAGTCTCTAAGAGGTAGAGAACACGCAGACCAGTGAGGAGGTCAGTGGACCAGAGGCTCAGACCAGCATGGAACTGGTGAGA
Source organism: Bison bison bison (assembly GCF_000754665.1). Lineage (NCBI taxonomy): Eukaryota > Metazoa > Chordata > Mammalia > Artiodactyla > Bovidae > Bison > Bison bison. Next base: position 5,457,352 of record NW_011494735.1, on the reverse strand, counting down.
GAGGACGATGTCACAAGTATATTTTGATGACAAAATTTCCTGATAATACAATTTCCAGCATATATGATTTCAAAGAAAGAGAAGGATTTGGATGACTCTGAGGATGCTGACCTAGGTTACTCTTGATCCCACCTTTAGTGGGGGCTTTGCTAAGAAGGGGGAGGCTTGAGGAGCTGGCATGATGGGGGTGGGGAAGGTGTGAAGCTCCATTCTCTGACATATTTTTTATGTTTATTAAAAGTTCCAATAGAAATTGGACTAGTCTGCATACATACAACATATACATACATATATACTAGTCTACATCCATACAATAATATGTACATGAAAGACTAGTCCATTGTATGTACTATATTGGAAATAAAGACTTTGTAGTGGAGGATTTAAAAGATAGCCAAAAAAATTCCTAAAGCCTGGATCATCCGAGCTGAGAGCTGCACCTCAAGTGTATCCCATGGGATTCTGTATAACAAAAGAGCTACAAAACCTTCAATCTATTTGCTGGAAATGAGCTAGGCAATGAGTAAGGCAGAAAATATATGTGGTGAAAATTAGCTTGTCCTACCTAAATGTAAGACCGAATACTATAAAATTTCTAGAGGAAAACATAGGCAGAATACTCTTTGACATAAATTGCAGCAATATTTTTTGGATCTGTCTAGTAAAGGAAATAAAAGTAAAAATAAACAAATGGGACCTAATTAAACTTAAAAGCTTTTGCACAGTCAAGGAAGCCATTGACAAAATCAAAAAGACAACCTACTGAATGGGAGAAGATATTTGCAAATTATATGACTGATAGGTTGGACTTAATATCCAACATATCAACAGCTCATACTACTCAACATCAAAAAAATAACACGATTAAGAAATGGGAAGAAGGACTAAACAGACATTTTTCCAAAGAGGAAATGCAGATGGCCAATAGGCACATGAAAAGACACTCAACACTGCTAATCATCAGGGAATTCAAATCAAAACCACAGTGAGATATTGCCTCACATCTGTCAGAATCAGTTCAGTCGCTCAGTCGTGTCCGACTCTTTGTGACCCCATGAACCATAGCATGCCAGGCCTCCCTGTCCATCACCAACTCCCGGAGTTCACCCAAACTCATGTCCATCGAGTCAGTGATGCCATCCAACCATCTCATCCTCTATCGTCCCCTTCTCCTCCTGCCCTCAATATTTCCCAGCATCAGGGTCTTTTCAAATGAGTCAGCTCTTTGCATCAGGTGGCCGAAATATTGGAGTCTCAGCTTCAACATCAGTCCTTCCAATGAACACCCAGGACTGATCTCCTTTAGGATGGATTGGTTAAATCTCCTTGCAGTCCAAGGGACTCTCAAGAGTCTTCTCCAACACCACAGTTCAAAAGCATCAATTCTTCGGTGCTCAGCTTTCTTTATAGTCCAACTCTCACATCCATGCATGACTACTGGAAAAACCATAGCCTTGACTAGATAGACCTTTGTAGACAAAGTAATGTCTCTGCTTTTTAATATGCTATCTAGGTTGGTCATAGCTTTTCTTCCAAGGAACAAGCGTCTTTTAATTTCATGGCTGCAGTATCCATCTGGAGTGATTTTGGAGCCCCCAAAAATAAAGTCAGCCACTGTTTCCACTGTTTCCCCATCTATTTCCCATGAAGTGATGGGACCAGATGCCATGATCTTAGTTTTCTGAATGTTGAGCTTTAAGCCAACTTTTTCACTCTCCTCTTTCACTTTCATCAAGAGGCTATTAACAAGAAGACAACAAATAACACATGTCGGCAAGTATATGGAGAAAAGGGAGCCCTAGGCTGCTGGAGGAAATAAATCGGTACAGCCACTGTAGAAAACAGTATAGACATTTCTCAAAAAACTAAAAACAGAACTACTGTATGACCCAGCAATTCCATTCCTGGGTATATATCTGAAAGAAATAAAAACACTAGTTGGAAATGATAAATGCATCCCAATGTTCATAGCAGCATTATTTACCATGGCCAATATATCAAAGCAACCTATATGTCCATCAACAGATGAATGGATAAAGAAGAGGTGGTATATACATGTGCATATGTATGTGTGTGTGTGTATGTATAAATGTATGCATATATATTTACATGTATATATTTATACATACACAATGGAATACTACTCAGCCATAAAATGAACAGATTTTTGTCATTTGCAACAACATGGATGAACTTGGAAGGCTTTATGTTAAGTGACTAAGTCAGATGGAGAAAGACAAATACAGTATGCTACCACTTATATGTGGAATCTAAAGAATACAACAAACTAGTGAATATAACAAAAAAGCAGCAGACTCAAGAGAGACTATACTAGTGGTTACCAGTGGGGAGTAGCAGGGAGGGGTAATATAGGGGTGGGGAAGTGGGAGGTACAAACAATTTTGGGATATAAAACAGGCTCCTGAGTATACTGTATAACATGAAGAATACAGCCAGTATTTTGTAATAACTATAAACAGAAAGTAAATGGAAAGTAACCTTTAAAATTATATAAAAATTTAATTGGTTTCTCCTATCTATTTAATGTGAGAATTTGAGAGGAGTGTGTTAGAAAGAGTTCTGGTGATCTAAAAAGTTGATGAGGAAATAAATCAAGCATCAGATATCTTGCAGGCAAGAAGAGAGAGAGAGATCTGTTTGAAAACAAATACCTTCTAGCTGTTTTATTGCAAGAAAACAAACGAGTCACAGCAGGCAGACTACAGGATTATTTTTCATTTAACACCAAGACACTTCTAATTTTTTAAAATGCTTCTTGGTACAAAAATCCAAAGTTGTTTGGTAAAATTGAATGTGTTTTGAGAAGGATTAAGTGTAATTCAGTATTTGTTCATTTCTCAATTCAGTAGTTAAGTCTTCAAGACAGGTCTGTATTTCAGAGTAGAACTTCAGTAGATTTCAACTGCTGGGAGTTTATTTATTTAGAATGTCAGAGAAACAATTTTTATTACTCCTTATCCTTTCAGAAATCAGCTCCATAAATCTTAACTAGACAAATGCCTCCACTGAGTGGATGAGTTTGATAGTGAGAGCCATGCAATTATATAAACATTCAATAAGACATCAGAAGTTCTTACGTTTATCACCATGTGAAGCAGTGCACAGTATACAAACAAGGAACAGAACTCTATAGGATGCTTTTAGAATGCATAGAGAATTTCTTTGATGCATCTCCTGGTGGCGGTGGGGTCATGGGGGAGTATCAAACTTCTTTCCTTTTGTAGTTGTGTAGCTAGGGAATCCTCTGTAAAACCCAAACACATTGTTCCAATCAATCAACAAATATATTCTGACTATATGCACTGGCTATGTTATGGTTTAAAGCTAGTCAAAGCTATGGTTTTTCCAGTAGTCATGTACAGATGTAAGAGTTGGACCATAAAGAAAGTTGAGTGCCAAAGAATTGATGCTTTTGAACTGCGGTGTTGGAGAAGACTTTTAGAGTCCCTTGGACTGCAAGGGGATCAAACCAGTCAATTCTAAAGGAAATCAGTCCTTAATATTCATTGTAAGGACTGATGCTGAAGCTCCAATACTTTGGCCACCTGATGCAAAGAGCTGACTCATTAGAAAAGACCTTGATGCTGGGAAAGATTGAAGGCAGGGGGAGAAGGGGACGACAGAGGATCAGACGGTTGGATGGCATCACCGATGCGATGGACATGAGTTTGAGCAAGCTCCTGGAGTTGGTGATGGATAGGGAAGCCTGGCGTGCTGCAGCCCATGGGGTGACAAAGAGTCAGACACAACTGAGCGACTGAACTGAACTGATATACTCTGACTGAAGCTTTAGTTGACACTCCTTTTGAGAACAGAAGAATTTGTATAACCACTCTATATACTTCTGTGATGCATCTAAACAGTGTGTTTCTGTATACTTGTGTGATGCCATCTTTAAATGGAAATCAACATTCTATCTAAGCCCTGGACTAACATATGTCTTGACAAACATATGTCCTAATACAATAGGAAAGTAGACTGTGAATAATTATGCCAAAGCACTCTATGGTTTTTACAGGGATATGGTTAAATAATTAGCCTTTCCTTTTTCCTTCTTATTCTTTCTTCATATTTCCAAAATACTTAACCAGAAAGTAGTGAAAAATTATTGGATTTTAGCCTCTTAGCTCATTTCATTCATTAGCCCACAATAGTTTAATCTTTTATTTACAGGGATTCTTCTGAGAAGATTCACTTCACATTATTCTACTTAGGAAATGTAATAACACATAATATGACATATTTAGATGATCTCTGAAGCACAAAGTAATTTTCTGCCATGTAGTCTTGAAAACCCTGATCAGACCCTTCCCTAAAGGAATAAAAACATCATAGTCAATTATATACACATACACACATATATATATATTTGTGTGTGTGTGTTCATATATAATACATTAAATATGTGAAAGTATTTGTATAATATATAAAAATTTTATCTGTTAAAACATTTCCCTTGCTTTATATGTATATATATTTACATATATAGACATAATAAATCAGGAGTTTTGTGTGAAATAACTTCCATAACTTGATTTATAAAAATGGTATAATATTGGATTATTTTATGATTTGTTTTACTCTCAAAAACATGATTCTGAGATTTTTCAAAGTGATTACATATGGATGCACCTCTTTCTTTTACCAACTACATGATATTTCATATTTGGGATATGCCATAATTTGTTTCACGATTTGAGCAATAATGGACATTTTTTTCTGATATTTCATTATTAAAATGATAACGAAATCCTCCTTGTACAAGCCTCCCTGTGCACATGTACTTCTCAGGGTAAATGTGTGTAGTTCACGTGTGCACAGAAACATACACATATACACACATAATTCTTTATTAAGAATTTATGCTTGTGAGTGAATAATCAGTTATCACGTCATTACTGAGATGTTCATCCCTTCCCCACAAAGTCAAAGTTCTGTGGTTCTTATACTAAACCAGACCTTCTAGTCTGTTCTATGGTTCTATTTATCTACAAAGTCATGTTGTTTTCATTATTATACTTTATAATAACATATTTTAAAAATTTAAAAATCATCTTGGCAATTTTGCATATATACTCTTCTATGAAAAATGCTGTGGCAATCTTGATTGGGAATCCATTGTATCTGAAGACAAATTTGGGAATAACTTTCATCATTATAATATTGAATCATTAAATTCACAAGTCATTCTCCATTTACTCAAGCTTATTCTACTGCTTTCAGTATACATTTATATCCTCCTCTGTAAAGTTCCTATATCTGTATGAAGCTTATTCTTGACTACTACTTAGTTGCTGTGGCAATTGTAAATCTGAATTATCTTCTAAAAATTATGTTTTCTAATGGTTCTTGTTGGTGGATAGAAAAGCTAGCACTCCTATATTCACTGTAGCACTATTCACAATAGCCTACATGTGGGAACACCCTGAATGTCCACCAAAAAATAAATGCGTAAAGAAAATGTGGTATATACACACAATGGAAAACTCTTCAGCTTTTGAAAAGGAAATTCTGCAATATGCAACAATATGGACAAACTTTGAAAACATTAAGCTAAGTGAAATAAGCCAGTCACAGAAAAAAGTACTGCAACCATTCCATTTATATGAGGCATCGATAGTACGTAGTCAAATTCAGGAAAGCAAAGAATGAACAGTGGTGACCAAGTGCTGGAGGAAGGGGAATGTGGAGTCATAATCTCTAGTCAAGCTCTAGAGATCTGCTGTACAGCACTGTGTACTCCCAGTCAACAATAATGTATTGCACACTTAAAAATTTGTTCGAAGGGTAGATCTTGTGTTAAGCATTTTACAATAAAACAATAAAAAAGAAAAACTATTGTTTTTGTATGTTGATTGCAAACTCTGCCTCTTTGATGAGCTGTTTTAAGTTGTAATAGAATGTATGTTGATTGCCTTAGATTTCAAAGGTAGACAGTCATATCATCTGCCAAATTCTATCTTCTCCTTTTCAATAATTACACCTCATTTCCTTTGCCTTATTTTGATGGCCACAGACATCTGTTGGATAATATCCTGAGAGATGACACTGCTGTTTAAACCAAATTGACTCTACTATTTCCCTCTTAAGTACGATGTTTGCTAAAGCTGTTCACTTAGCCTCTATGAGGAAATTTCCTTGTATTTCTAGTTCCTGAAGGACATTTTTCCCTCTTTGTCATGAAGGGGTTATATCTGATTTAATATTTAATTCAGGTTTCCTGATATAATCATCTAACTTATCCTCTCTTAATTTAGTGAATTACCCTAATAGATGTTGAAAAGTTGAAATACCTTTTGCATGACTTGACATTGATTTGTTAATGTCCTGCTGGATTCAATTTACTGAGTATGTTGTAGGATTTTTGCATTTGCATTTATGTTTCTAAAACAAATGAAGTTGTTTTCTGCCTCAGTGCCTAGGCCTGTTGGTCCCTCAGCTAAAACTTTCTTCTGATCCTTGAGTGCCTGGTTCCTCCTCTCTGTTCAGTTCTTAGTTCAGAAGTCATCTTCTCTGCCGTCCCTCCCTGTCTTTACCATTTAATATTTCTCTTATTCCTATCCTGTGCTTACACATTCCTGTTTCATTTTCCTCAGGGCACACATCACTATTAAACCATCTCCTCCCTCCCTTTTTTCTTTCCTTCCTTCTCTCTTCCTTCCTTCATTCCTTCTCCCCTCGCTCCTTTCTCTCTTTTCGGTCTTCTCCAAAAGAATGTAAGCTCCATGAGGGTAGCATGTGTTTAGTGAGTCCACCTTGACCTTCCTGGATCTGTGCATCATAAACACCACATACTCCCAGGTGGCAGAAGTGCAGAGGGGCTTAAATAATGAGCTGTGTGGTCTTGAGCAAAGTAATTAAACTTGTTCAGTTCTGTTCTCCCACAGGTAAAATGGGAATAATCACACAAACATAATACAATCTCTTTGAGTCAACATATTGTAACATGAATTTCAACACCTGGGAGGAAGTCACTCATGGTTGGTTTCCCAACTCAGCTGTTTCCCTTACGGTTGTAATGATAAGATAGAAGGGGACAGAGAACAGTGCCCAGGAGAATATTGTGTGGCTGCTGCTGCTGCTAAGTCGCTTCAGTCATGTCCGACTCTGTGCGACCCCATAGACAGCAGCCCACCAGGCTCCCCCGTCCCTGGGATTCTCCAGGCAAGAACACTGGAGTGGGTTGCTATTTCCTTCTCCAATGCATGAAAGTGAAAAGTGAAAGGGAAGTTGCTCAGTCGTGTCTGACTCTTAGCAACCCCATGGACTGCAGGCTACCAGGCTCCTCTGTCCATGGGATTTTCCAGGCAAGAGTACTGGAGTGGGTTGCCATTGCCTTCTCCGATATTGTGTGAAGTTTGGCACATTTTCTGGCACAGAATTGCTGCATGTGTTAAGGCACAGCTTTCTGGTGCTGTAAGCACATTTCTGTATGTTCATCTGAAACAGCTTTACATTTTGGAGGGGAGTGCAGAGAGAGAACATTTTTACATTGAAACTCCAGTGATACAATGTCAGCATAAAATATCTGAATTCTTGATTCTTTTACCACAGTTTATGCTTTGGCATAAACTGTTTCTTCTTCTAAGATAAGAGCTATTTCATGAGTATTTTTCTAAAGCCATCTTTAAAGACAGAGTTTAAAGGAGTAGATAAAATTTTGCAATAATTTATTGGATGATCACAAAAATTTAACTTTAACATACATATCAAAATAATAAGTCAATTTATGATTATGACTGACAATCCAAGGTGCTCTTATAAATGTATCCATTCAGGTACCAATTTTATTTTTCCATCTTTTGAAGAATCAACTTCAAAATTGTCTTGAGGGGTCTGAGCATTCCCGGGTTGCCAAGATGCAGTAGATATTTTGAAATTGGTTTCTCTGTTTTCCTTCCTGCCATCTACTTGCTGAATTTAAGAAGACAGATTTTATATACATATGGTGCTAACCTCAGCTGGTGGGCAACTCACCCTATAGTTATAGCAAATTACCTAAAAGTAAATAAAAGCTTGGCATATTTGAATTTAAAAAATGTAGCTCCATAAAGTGACACTGCCATCACACCTTTATGGACTTGGCGTCGGATGTCACTGGCAACTGTTTCTTGCAATTCCCAAAGGCATGTTTTTCAGTTGACAACAGAACATTCTTAGGTGTTTCCGTACTTCCCAGTGGCACTGCTGTGCCTTATGTAACCATAGTGACTATTCATCCTATGTCAGCTTTTACCAAAATGTACAAAAACATTATTATGTAAGCCCATCAGACTTTCTGTAGGCTGTCAACTTTGATTAATAAAGCTACTTATAAATATAATTCAAAAGCACAAATTCCACATTCTCTCAATTTAAAAGAGATGAACCTGGTATTAAAACCCCAATGGCCCTGAATAGGAGACCTCTTTAAATAAAAAATTCACTAGCTAATATAGGTCAAAAACCAGTTTCTCAGGCAATGAAACATTTATAGCATTTCTCTCCTGTACAAATTCTTGAGTGTTGAAAAAGGTGATAATTCTGGCTGAAGACTTTCCCACATTCATTACTTTTATAAGGTTTCTCTCCAATATGAAACTGAATTACATCATGGGAAAGTTAGTTTCATAACTCCTTTGGGATAGCTGTAGTCTTGAATATGGAAAATCAATTAATCTATTGCTTTAAGAATAATGGTCAGGAAATAACATATGAAAGTTCTTTGTGACAACTGAAAGGTTATACAAACATAAGATATTACTATATACAATGTTACCTTAGACTGTGAATTCAAGGAAAGAATCATGCCTTATTATTATTATTATTATTGGTATCAGCTTCAGTGCCTGGCAAAATACAGAAATTTTAAATGCTTTTAAATGAATAAACATTGGAAGTAGCAAGGTGGCAGCTGCAGCTTAAAGAATGTTTAGGAATAAAAATTAAAACTAAGGAAGTATTTGTCCTACAATCTTAGCCACTGAAACTAGCTTGGGGGATTGGGTCAGATAAAGCCTGACCCAGAGACCAGGAAGCTCTACAGGTTGGAAAAGAGAGTCCAAGGAGCTGGCACAATCAGAGATCCTTGAGAGATCTAGCAGGAGGTTGTGGGGCTATAGTCAGGCAACCTGAGTTTAGAGGAAGTTACCTTATCTCTAAAATGAGTAGGAGGGTGAAACTGAATCCAGTCCCGAAAGAACTAACAGTCAGCAAACCAACACAGGGACGCAAGCACAAAGGCACTAGAAGTGAAACCAGCTGCAATGACAACATAATGCTGTTGCTGTTGTTCAGTCACTCAATCGTGTCTGACTCTTTGCAACCCCATGGACTACAGCACAACAGGCTTCCCTGTCCTTCACCATCTATCAGAGTTTGCTTAAGCTCATGTCCATTGGGCTTCCCAGGTGGTGCTAGTGGTAAAGAACTCGCCTGCCAGTTCAGGAGATGGAGGAGACTCAGATTCGATCCTTGGGTCAGGAAGATCCCCTGGAGCAGGTAATGGCAACCCATTCCAGTATTCTTGCCTGGAGAATTCCATGGACAGAGAAGCCTGGTGGGCTACAGTCCATGGGGTCACACAGAGTCGGACACGAATGAAGCGACTTAGCAGCAGCAGCATGTCCATTGAGTCAATGATGCCATCCAACCATCCCATCCTCTGTTGCCCCTCTCTCCTCCTGCCTTCAATCTGTCCCAGCATCAGGGTCTTTTCCAAAAAGTCAGCTCTTCACATCAGGTGGCCAAAGTACTGGAGCTTCAGCTTCAGCATCAGTTCTTCCAATAAATATTCTCAGCTGATTTCCTTTAGGATTGACTTGTTTGATCTCCTTGCTGTCCAAGAGACTCTCAAGAGTCTTCTCCAGCACCACAGTTCAAAAGCAATGCTCAGCCTTCTTATGGTCCAACTTTCATATCCATACATGACTACTGGAAAAATCATTGTTTTGACTATATGGACTTTTGTAGGCAAAGTGATGTCTCTGCTTTTTAATATGCTGTCTAGCTTTGTCATAGCTTTTCCTCTAAAGAGCAAGTGTCTTTTAATTCATGGCTGCAGTCACCATCTGCACTGATTTTGGAGCCCAAGAAAATAAAATCTGTCACTGTTTCCATTTTTTCCCCATGTATTTGCCATGAAGTGATGGGACCAGATACTACTTTCTATTTTTTTTTTTTTTTTGAAGAGAACATAATGGTGCTGATTTAATACAAACCTGTTACATGAATTATAGGGTAGAGGCTTATTATGAATGTGTCCCTGACCTAGAACAGCCAGAAATCATGGCAACCAAGAATTGTTCATTCATAGTGAGAAAGCCATGAGATCCTCACTGAAACCCTGGGGGATATCAAGGACCCATGTCAGGAAAGCAAGAACAAATTGTCTGGCCCCTGGTTTTCCAATTTATGGATCTAATCTGAAAGACCAGAGTCATCCAGAAAATGGGAAACAGAGAGTGTGAATCTCCAACTTCTGTTGTATTATTAAAAAGTATTAAGTAAAGGACCAGTAGGTTCTTTACCTCTTATTCATGTGTTACTCAAAATGCCTGATATTTCTGGAATTCCAAATCTCAGCAATCACATTCAAATGCCACACCTTTTCATAACACTACATATAAAGCAGCAATACCCTTTTTTTTTTAATTGAAACTAACACTTGGCCTCCTGAAACAACTGAACTCATGCATTACCATGAAGGGACTATTTTTAAAATGACTTCCCCATGTTATGTGATTTATGACACATAGAAAAGAAAGCAATTCTCTGAGCCAATTGGGATAGGGATTATGTATGGCATGTGTAGCAACTGTTCCTCTTTGCTGTTTTGTGCAGGCATCCAATAGAGGAGCAGCTGCATCATCTGTCATCTGGTGTCATACAAGAAAGGGATTTGTCTGGGAACCATGACACAGATTAGACATTTCTCACTTTGGAAATGACTTTCTTGCTTTGGCTTTGATGTATGCATTGATAAATGATTTTGGATTGCCTCAGGATTTCCCTGCTGATGGGAGACCATTGCTTGTTGACAACATTCAGTGTCACTGATAGCGTCCCTCAACGCCAATGCCTTTGTGCTCTGTGGCGGTCATGGAGACTAACTGCCTGCCAAATGAGCATGTGATTGGTCACACTTGCAATGCTAGTGCACACTTAGCCTCTGCGGAGCTCTGTCTCCTGGAATACTTCCATTCCTAACTGTTCATCAGAATTTCATTGCTAGCAAGCACTTCCTCTTGAAATCTGCCACTATTAGCTCACTGTAAGAGTACAGGGAGCCCCAGCACCATCTAGAAGGCCACTCTACACAAAGTACCTAAAATAGTTGCAAAGTTTTCACATGAGTATTCATAGTAAGAGAAAAGAGTGCATGGTGGCCAAGTTACGAGTGGGATGGTGAAGCCAGCCTTTTAGTTCTTGGCAAACAAAACAAAAGCAGCAGGTCTCTTTGTGATAGCAGCATGGCAGTGAATGCATGACTCCTCTCCCATTAGAAACAAACGTTAGTGCCATAATCGTAGAAATCTTCTCAGCTGTCAAGTTATAAATTCTGGTGGGAGAATGACATCCTTTCCTGACAGATTAGGAATTGCCTGTAGCACACAGGACAGGCTGTCTTTTAGCTTATTTCTTATATTTCTTATATTCAGCTAGGCTGTCCATGGATTTCCTCCTGAACATACCTTACATTCTCTCATTTCCTAACACCTGCCAAATGAAATGTTTGCCCCAACTCACCTACAACCTCCACCTTTCTCAGTTCTATCAGTCCTGGGGCTTGAGTCTCTACAGTCCCCAGCTCCCTCTGAATTCCGCAACTCAAAGTGTTTGCTTCCCTCCATAAATACCTCAAGCTCTCAGCATCTGGCACCTCCCTTGTAGAGATGAGAGTGGCCATTGTTCACATGAACAACTAGCTACCAAGAGACTGAGCCTGGGGAAGTGAAAACTATAACGCTTTACAAATGAGGTAGTCTGAGCTTTCATCCCAGTTCAGCCACATACATGACCTCAGACAATTCACCTAAAATCACCATGCTCCAGTTTTCCCATCTTGAAAATAAGATGTTGGGACTAGATAATCTTCTTTTCCCTGTCTTACTTCAGTAAGCCATGAATTAGGTTTATTAAATAACAGGGAATGCACACATTCTTTTATTGTTGTGGCTACAACACTTAATATTTATTATCAATCATTTACATAGAAAGGGCTTTAAAATGGCACTTACTATGTGGCAGGTGTTATTCCCATTCAGTTATATCTTCCAATATTCCCATACCGTCTTCTCTGGTATCACATAAATGTGGATGTATTAAAGAGATAAAATAGCATTGTATTAATGGGGACTATTGTGCAAGAGTGAGTTTTGTAATGAAGTGTAAGAGGGTAAGACAGTTGTCAGAGAGGAGTGGGAGACGCAATATAGGCAAACGAAGAAATGAGTCCATTGTGTGCTAGGCAGACAACACGGAGACTGGATTGACACAGTGAGTATTGACAGCAAAGGCAAAGGACAATGACAAAAAGTTCTAAATGTCAGGCTATGGTATTTAGGCATGATGGGTCAAACAACACAGACCTCCTTGAACAAGGATAGCCAAACTACTCTGTCTCCCCCCTCCACTTTTATTGGGATTTTTTTTTTACATATAACATCTGTAAGTTTAAGGTGTACAACGTGATTTGACATATGGATCTACTGTGAAATGGTTGCCACAATAAGGTTAGTAACACCTCCAGCTCCTCACGTAATTGCCATTTTTTGGCAGTAATAACATTTATGATCTACTCTCCTAACAACTTTCAAGTATATAATACAGTGTTGTTAACTATAGTCACCATGCTGTGCATGAACTTACTCATCTTAAAACTCACATCTTAGAACTCATCGCAGAACTCAGTCATCTTACAGCTGGAAGCTTGAGGCCTTTGATCAACCTCTGACCAGTCCCCTACCTCTGAGCCCCTGGAACTACCATTCTACTTTCGATTTCCAGGAGTCTAAATAAGCTGTATCTTAGGAATGAGAAATCCCTGCAGCATGACAGTGTATCAGTTGGAGTGGGAGGGACTAAGGAGGAACCCATACTCCTCCTTTAGCTCGCTGCTGGACCGTCAACACCTAGACCTGTTCTTGGCTCAGGTAATGAACTGCAGTGCTCATTGTCCCGTGGCCCAGGTTCCTCCTCCCACTTTGGGACACAGTTGGTGGCTGAGTCTCGTGCCTAGGATTGATTGCCCTGACTGAAGACAGCTGAGTGGCCCAAGGTTTTGTCCGCTTTCCAGAGGTATGAAATCCAAGCCCTCTTGCCTCAAGGTGTGACAACTCCAAGGATCATCCAACTCCAGTTTCCTGTGGGACTGACTAAAGTTTTGTTGTGACCTCATCACAGTTCAACTCCTCCCTCTGTCCAGTCTTACCTCCTCCCATGTTCCCAGGTGTTGATCCCAAAGGCTCCTATCACTAAATTCTCCATTTGAAAGTCTGTTTCACAGGGAACCTGACCTAAGACAATAATGGATGAGTAAATAAACAGATTTAAAAATATTTATTGAGAACCTTCCATATGCCTGACACTGTCCTAGTGTAACTAAGCAGGACTCTATGAGGCCTTCCTGGGACACACCCATCCCCCATATCCTCTGCTTTAGCTCCTCTCTGAAGTACCTAGATAATAGTATCTGATGCACGTTTCCTGAGTTGTTTTATAGATGCTGAAACCACCACCAAATGGAAGAAATTAACTACTTGATGATCATGAGCACATAGTTCCCAGACCTACTGGAGCCTAAAGACTGATGATGTTACATCTGTGAAACTACCCAGTTGCCTCACCATCAACCAGTCAGAGAATTGTACAGGAGCTGATCACATAGCTTGGGATGCCCTTCCCTCACCTTGCCTTTAAAAATGCTCTACTGTAACCTGTCCAGGAGTCCAGGGGTTTTGAGCACTAGCTGCCCTGGACTCCTTGCTCAATGCCCTGCAATGAATGCTGCACTTTCCTTCACCACAATCTGGGGTCAGTAGATTGGCTTTACTGTGCATGAGTGAGTGGACCCAGGTTTGATTCAGTAACATGAGGTGCTGAGGATGGAGAGGAGAACAAAACAAAGAACATCTCTAGTCAGATGCTTTCATTCTAAAGACAGAACATGGCCAAATATAATTTCAGATAGTGATGAGAGCAAGGAATGAAGAAAAACTGATGTGACAGGGACTGAAGTTACAAGGACTCCTTCAAATGGTCTGAAACCGTCTCACTGATTGTTACTGGGGATGAAACGTGTGTGTGCTCAGTCATTGTCGTGTCCAGCTCTTTGCAACCCCATGGACTATAGTCTACCAGGCTCCTCAGTCTGTGGAATTTTTTAGACAAGACTACTAGAGTGGGTTGCCATTTCCTACTCCAGGGGATCTTCCTGACCCAGGGATCAAACCCATGTCTCTTGCATCTCCTGGACTGGCCGGCAGATTCTTTACCACTGTACCACCTGGGAAGCCCTGGGATGAAACTCAGATAATAACAAAGAGCCAGACATGTAAACATGTAGTGAGAGTGTTTCAGGTAGAAGTCACAGCTAGAACAAAGGTCCTAAGGCAAAAATGAGGTTGGCCCCGCTGAGGAATATGAAGGTCAGTATGCCTGGAGCAGAAGCGTGACAGGACAATGCCAGGAAGGCAGGCTGGAAATTGATCATATAGGGCATTATATAACCTAGTAGGAATTTTGCATAAAGTACTGGGCACAACTGCATTACACAACTGGACTTTTAATTCAAGGTTTTACCACTGTGACCTTTCTCAGTTTGCAATCCTTTAGTTCTTCCTTATTTCTATCACTACTTCAGAGAGAGATTTTTCTTTCCTTTAGGGCTTTCAATCTTTATAAAAGCAAAAAAAGGGGGCACAGAGGGGGAGAATATTTTTCCCTTATCTTGAATTAAGGTTAGAATATACTCAGGCATATCTTAATATGTTATATTTCTACTTAGTCTGGGACCCCCTACATATTCCATCAGAAAAATTAATACGTGGCTGAACCTTAACTCAGGACAGAGTGAGAGTTTTCCCTGGGATCATGTGTGGCTGCACTGGGCACACAGGGGAAGTGGTGGGTACTTTTCATGTCAGGGTAGCTGAGCATGAGCCCCAGCCCACTAAGAGCCACCTCTATAATTAGGTATTGAGGGTATTTCAAATTGAAATAAGAGAGTGGAGAGGAGTTAGAGAAAGATAATTTTATCAAGAACCAGAAATTAAACTATTACCACAATTAAGTACTAAATTAATTCCGAGCTTATGATTACCCAAGGCAAAAGAGCAGTATCATGGGACCTCTTTGTCAAGCAAAAGGAAAGATGAGTTTTTAAGGACAGAACTTTTTTTAACACATTTTAAAATCAAGGACAAATTACTCATATGGATCCTAATCACAGAGACTTTGAGAAACCCACTGGCTAATATCCGTTCTATAAAAACATGTCACATATATATCACATGGCCATTTCTTACATCAACTCAAAGTAGTTGAGATTATGGTATATAACCATGTTTAAGTGATGGACAGGGAGGCATGGCATGCTGCGGTTCATGGGGTCGCAGAGTCAGACACGACTGAGCGAATGAACTGAACTGAACTGAATTGAAGTGAGGACATTTGGATGAGAAAATGGGCTTATACTATCCCAATGTATTAGTTGTTGGCTAGAATGTCATCTGGAGAAGGCAATGGCACCCAACTCCAGTACTTTTGCCTGGAAAATCCCATGGACAGAGGAGCCTGGTAGGTTGTAGTCCATGGGGTCACTAAGAGTCGGACACGACTGAGCGACTTCACTTTCACTTTTCACTTTCCTGCATTGGAGAAGCAAATGGCAACCCACTCCAGTGTTCCTGCCTGGAGAATCCCAGGGACGGGGGAGCCTGCTGGGCTGCCATCTATGGGGTCACACAGAGTCGGACACGACTGAAGTGACTTAGCAGCAGCAGCAGAATGTTTTCAGATGGATGGTTAGTGTTCTCTTTGGCAGTTTGCAATATCATTCATTCAAGGTTTTGACAGTTAAGATTGGGATTTCTGAAAAGTACCTCAAGTACAGATGGTCCATCTTGCTTGAAAATAGATCCGTAAGATTTTAAGATACCAAATGATGGAATCACAAGTGAAAATACAATACTCTACTGCACCATCTCACAATAATCTCGCTTAACAAATGTCCCTCTTTTTCGAACATATATTCAGATTCCTAACAGTTCATGTACTTGGTGTATTCTGCTCCTATGAACTCATTAGCATCTATTCAGTTCCTCTAAACAAAGTTCTTGTACTTTTAGTCCCTGAACTTCTAGCCTACCCCATATTTTGCAGTTAACAGTGGCAGCATTGCTTTTACACTGCTGTTTGACTGTATGATCTTCTTACCGTCAAATAATCATTACATGACCAAGAGAAGAAATGAGGGTTTCAACAGTATACAGCAGAAGGGTGAGAAAGGAGATTTTCAGTACTACAATAAAACATATTAAGATGTGATAAATCCCCTCTTTTAAAAATGTTTGTTACAATAGTGCTATCCAATAGAAATATTATGAACTACATATGTGATTTTAAAATTTCTAGAAACCATATGAGAAATGAAATATTTTATGCCATATGAATAAACAAGGATGTCACAGTCATCAGTGATTGCATTCTTCCAATGTGAGCTGGTGAGTCTGAGGAAAAGAATACCTGCCATCTAGCAGCCATTAGACTACTGCCACTCCCTGCAGTCACTCCCCATGGTGAACCCTGAGGAAACTGGAAGTGAAAACACAGGATCAGTTCAGTTCAGTCTCTCAGTCATGTCCGACTCTTTGTGACCCCATGGACTGCAACACACCAGGTCCCCCTGCCCATCACCAACTCCCAGAGCTTGCTCAAACTCATGTCCATTGAGTCGGTGATGCCATCCAACTATCTCATCCTCTGTCCTCCCCTTCTCTTCCTGCCTTCAATCTTTCTCAGCATCAAAGTCTTTTCCAATGAGTCAGCTCTTTGCATCAGGAGGCCAAAGTATTGGAGACTCAGCATGAGTCCCTCCAGTGAATATTCAGGACTGATTTTCTTTAGGATTGACTGGTTTGATCTCCTTGCAGTCCAAGGGACTCTCAAGAGTCTTCTCCAACACCATAGTTCAAAAGCATAAATTCTTTGACACTCAGCTTTCCTTATGGTCCAACTCTCACATCCATACATGAAAAACCATAGCTTTGACTAGATGAACCTTTGTCAGCAAAGTAATGACTCTGCTTTTTAATATGCTGCCTAGGTTGGTCATGGCTTTTCTTCCAAGGAGCAAGTGTCTTTTAATTTCATGGCTGCAGTCACCATCTGCAGTGATTGTAGAGCCCAAGTAAATAAAGTCTGTCACTGTTTCCATTGTTTCCCTATCTATTTGCCATGAAGTGATGGGACAAGATGCCATGATCTTCATTTTTTGAATAAGTTTTAAGCCAGCTTTTTCACTCTCCTCCTTCACTTTCATCAAGAGGCTCTTCATTTCCTCTTCGCTTTCTGCCATAAGAGTGGTGTCATCTGCATATCTGAGGTTATTGATATTTTTCCTGGCAATTTCGATTCTAGCTTGTGCTTCATTCAGCCTAGCATTTTGCATGATGTACTTTGCATATAAAGTAAAGAGCAAATTGACAATATATAGCCTTGATGTACTCTTTTGCAATGTTGAACAAGTCCGTTGTTGCATGTCCGGTTCTAACTGTTGCTTCCTGACCTGCATACAGATTTCTCAGGAGGCAGGTAAGGTGGTCTGGTATCCCCCGTCTCTTTAAGAATTTTCCATTCTTATGTGTGATTTGGAGAAGGCAATGGCAACCCACTCCAGTGTTCTTGCCTGGAGAATCCCAGGGAGGGGGAAGCCTGGTGGGTTGCCGTCTATGGGGTCGAACAGAGTAGGACACGACTGAAGTGACTTCACAGCAGCACACAGTCAAAAGCTTTAGCATAGTCAATGAAGCAAAAGTAGATGTTTTCCTGGAAACACAGGATACTGGCCCCAGATAGGTGAGATGCATAATCAAAAGAATTATTTCAATGAGCCCAGACTCCCAAAGAAAAGTGCTAAATTTCTTAATTTGTGATATCTGATTTTCTTTAATTAATCATCTTTTGATGTTCTTACCACCTGACTTCTGTTGCAAAACTTCCGTATAACCTGGCTCCCCCTGGTATCCTCCTTGGAGCAGTTCTCTCAGGTTACTTGAGATGCTGTCTCCTAGGCTTGAAGTTCTAAAAATTCCCACCAAATAAAACATAACACTTAATTTTCAGGCTGTGAGCATTTTTTAAGTCCACAAATATTTTTTAAAATAAAAAGAAACCAGTGAAATTAATTTTAATAATATGTTCAACTTAACCTAATATATGCAAAAGACTATCATTTCAGTATGTCACCAAAATTTTAAAACATTAATAAAATAATTTAATATCCAGTGTGTATTTTACAACACATCTTAATCCATTCTACCTGCACTTTAATCTGACTAGTGGCTGCTATACTGAACAGTATGCTGCTGCTGCTGCTGCTGCTGCTAAGTCGCTTCAGTCGTGTCCGACTCTGTGTGACCCCATAGACGGCAGCCCACCAGGCTCCCCCGTCCCTGGGATTCTCCAGGCAGGAACACTGGAGTGGGTTGCCATTTCCTTCTCCAATGCATGAAAGGGAAAAGGGAAAGTGAAGTCGCTCTGTCATATCCGACTCTTCGGGACCCCATGGTCTGCAGCCTACCAGGCTCCTCTGTCCATAGTATTTTCCAGGCAAGAGTACTGGAGTGGGGTGCCATTGCCTTCTCCAACTGAACAGTATAACCCTACAGTATATATTACACATCTCTCAGGAAGCTTTTTTGGTGAACTTCAGTCTATAGTACTGAAAAAGATTAGGAACACAGAGCTATTACAAAGGAGTCAATATTTAAATTCTAAATAATACCTAGCATGCAATTACTTAGAGAATTAATTAATGTATTGATTGGTTATATTGTTCATTCAACAAATCTTTATTGAATCCTTAAAATATGCTGGGCAAGTTAAGAGGTTTCTAGATCCCTTGAAGGGTTCAGTCAACAGTTACTTCCTGACTGTTTTACAAAATAACAATCAGCTTTGCCACTTCTGAATATTTAGATATGATATGATTTAGATTTGATATGATATGATTTAGCCTCCTTTGTTCTCCTTTGTGAAGGGGGAAAGAGGGACTCTGAAGGAGCTGGAGCCTACAGAGTGTCAACTTGGAAGCAGATCCCAGAGAGCTGGCAAAGGACTAATTCCATACACTGACATAGTAAGAATAATAATTCCATAGCTGCAATACTAGGAGAGGCAGCAAGGACACCCTGATTGAACAGGGCCTGAGGGTTGAAACCAAACACAACACATAACTTTTATAACATGCTGATATTTTTAATTGTGGCAGAAACTGTACATGACTTGAAAATCATAGAAAAAGAAAAAAGAAAAAAATGCCTCTAATTGAACAACTTACATGTATTTTCATTCCACATTTTGATGCATTTTCTTTCATCCATGCCTACTCCCCACCACTTCTGTCCCAGGTCTCACAAGTCTGAGGCATGAGAAAATGTCATGCTTGCTTTTTATATCTAACTCGGCAATGATAAGAGCCACAACTGCCCCAACTTAACCCCCACCAGCTTAACCCCGGGGAACTTCTCTGCCTCAAGGGGTCTCCTGGCAAGTCTCTTGCGTCTTGGGAACACACTCCCCTCTCCCTTTACCCCTCCAGTTTCAACACCATGGCATCCCCCTCTGGTCACCTGGTTGTACCCGATGTCCACCATCTTCATGATGTCACTACTCTCCAGGGCCACCCATCTGCAGTGATTCTGTCCTTACTTTAGCCCAGCTGAGGGGCTTCTACAGGTCCTTCCCTTCAGCTGCTACTAGATATGGTGACTGAGTCCATGCAACAGAGTCACAGTCAGCCTTCTTCCTCCCTGGGTCGGCTCTAACTTCAGTTCCACCAGTCAGAACACTCTGGCATTTCCACACCTTCCAACTTAACCCCCAAATGGAGCTTTTCAGATCCAGAACTAGCCTCTTCCCAGGACAGCCAACAGTGGGAACACTCATTCCTTCACGAAAACATCACCTTCAAGGGTATGGTCTGGCCCCATGGCCCCAACAGGATAATCACAGCAAGATAATCACAGCAGCAGCCCAACAATGCTCGTCTCAAAGCTTGTTTTCTTTTTCTCTTTTTTCCTTCCTTCCTCCCTCCTTCCCTCCTTTCCTCCTTTTTATAATTTTGCTTATCTAAAATGGTACGAAAATATTTTCCTGTTATAAAAGTACAATATATTCCCATTGTGAAAATGAAAAAATCCAAATAAACAAAAAGACTCATAAACTTACCACTTCCGAGTTTACCATTCCACCAATCTAATATACTTATAATACCTTAAGAAGGATCTTAAACCTGAGGTAACCTCAAGTATTAGAGCCTCGGAGTAATCTAAAAAAGAGTGTGCACTTCATTTAGAATTAAAAATAGACCAAAAAGGGGAATTCTAACAAAAGTCTGGAGAAAAGTTGAGGGCTAAATTAAATTTTGATTGATAATAAATTATCTAGTAGTATCCAGTAATTCCCAAAGTGTAGGCAGATATTTATGTAAAACTTTGTTAAGATAATTTCTTATGCTGGTTTATTAAAGGAATTTTAAATTAAAAACACTTAGTTACCACTGTGTTAGACTACCAAAACTATGACCAGAAAATTACCTAAAAGTAGAGAAAGAATGTGAATTTGAACCCCTAAGTTCATGGGAAATAGATGGGGAAACAGTGGAAACAGTGTCAGACTTTATTTTTCTGGGCTCCAAAATCACTGCAGATGGTGACTGCAGCCATGAAATTAAAAGACGCTTACTCCTTGGAAGGAAAGTTATGACCAACTGAGATAGCATATTCAAAAGCAGAGACATTACTTTGCCAACAAAGGTTTGTCTAGTCAAGGCTATGGTTTTTCCTGTGGTCATGTATGGATGTGAGAGTTGGACTGTGAAGAAGGCTGAGCGCTGAAGAATTGATGCTTTTGAACTGTGATGTTGGAGACGACTCTTGAGAGTCCCTTGGACTGCAAGGAGATCCAACCAGTCCATTCTGAAGGAGATCAGCCCTGGGATTTCTTTGGAAGGAATGATGCTAAAGCTGAAACTCCAGTACTTTGACCACCTCATGCGAAGAGTTGACTCATTGGAAAAGACTCTGATGCTGGGAGGGATTGGGGGCAAGAGGAGAAGGCGATGACAGAGGATGAGATGGCTGGATGGCATTACTGACTCGATGGATGTGAGTCTGAGTGAACTCTGGGAGTTGGTGACGGACAGAGAGGCCTGGTGTGCTGCGATTCATGGGGTCGCAAAGAGTCGGAAACGACTGAGTGACTGATCTGATCTGATCTGAAGTTATACATTAGTACCAGTACCATCATATTCACTTAGGAAACATAGACCTCTACTACAACTTTTCAGCTAGTACTGCTTCCTTTCCCTTTCCTTTATGAGCCAAAAAAAGCAATGCAAAATTGGGAATCAAAAAAATCTAGATTCTAGCCTTATTTTTCTCACCACCTGGTGACTATTGCTTGATGTCAAATGGGGATGAGAAAATCTGTCTCAGGCAATTCTGTGAAGACAAAATAAGATATGAGATGTCCAGTAATTTTAAAATGCTATACTAATTGCATTAAATATATTATTTTCAGGAAAAATTACTTTTCAGGGGATTTTTAAAAACATAATCATTACTTGAAACTGTTTGGTGAAAAATGACACCAAAAGGAAAGAATCACTTGGTATAGCTTTACTCTTATATTTTAAAATGTTGAGATGTAGATGTTTGAGATAGAAGATGTGTGAGTGGATAAGCTCTGTCTTTTCCACAGGCATCTTTATTCCAGGCTAACACCATTAGCTTAGTTTTAGCAATCATGTTTTTAAAATGTACAAAACTCTTTTCTTGTAAATAACCTAGGCAGAATGCCACAATCACAACTTCATCATTGCCACTAATTAATCTTAGAGACATTTCTCAGGACTTCAATTATAAAACTTCATACAAAGCTAGCAAGCAAAAATTTTGCTTCACGCCATTTGAAATGAAATGGGTTTTTCTAAGTTTTGCAGGTAACTTGACTAAAGAGCTGAAAGCTTCCTCATAAAAGGCTATGATATATTCAAAATTTAATGAAGATACATGACAAAACCCTTTGCAATCCTACTAAATGTTGAAGAACAAGTCATTTCTTTCATACAATGTACAGGACACACATGCTACCAACTAGCAAAGGAGTGTTAGCAGATTCACAAACACCCTTTCTACTACTGCCTCATCAGCCACATGTACCTAGAGGCACCTATTGTGAGAGTATGTCTGGGCACCACACACTGTCAACCCATTGCAAGATCTGTAACCATTTTTTATTCCTCGCTGCATTCACTACTCAGGGCTCCACACTTACCACCTAGTGCCTTCCCATGACAGACTATAGTTAGGTGGCATGAGGGTGGTGCGAGCAGGCTAAGTTGCTTCAGTCGTGTCTGACTCTTTGCAACCCTATGGGCTGTAGCCCATCATGCTCCTCTGTCCATGGAATCCTCCAGGCAAGAATACTGGCATGGGTTGCCGTGCCCTCCTCCATGGGATCTTCCTGACCCAGGGATCGAACCTGGGTATTTTATGTCTCCTGCATTGGCAGGTGGGTTCTATACCACTAGCACCACTTGGGAAGGAAGTCATGATGGTGGATACGGCCCAATTTGAAGCATGCCCAAAAGACCCTTGTTTTCCCCCTTTGTTTCTCTGTGTGTGTGTCTCTGTCTCTCTCTCTCTCTCTCACACACAATTTGTCCAGATAGTAAAACCCAACTGATATATTCTAAGTCAAGATCCCTGATTTATATACATATTTAAAGTGAAGGGGAAGTCTTGAACTATTAGTCATCAGAAGCAGATTTTGAAGGAGTTTATGACTACCTGTCCAGTCAACCTGAAGAAGAGAAACTACATTCAAGAATATTGAGACTGGGAGAAAATAGAAGAGAAAAATAGGTACCAAGTGTGGGCTATACCCCAGAATAACATCTAGGGGGATACTGCATGGCCATGCCATGCCAGGGGGCCTGAGATAATCTCAGGGCACTAGGTACCTTGAGGTGGGAGAAAGGCAGAAAAAGCGGGTTCAATTCCAAGCATTTTACAACCACCAACAGACAAATCAGGAGTTTAAGCAACCTCACTGTACAGGAAAGGTTGAGAAGTGTCAGGTGAGTCCAGGTAATGCAGATTTCACTCACCTGGTACTCTCTGTGTGAAAGAAACTTTGGAATACTATATGAATTATGAGTAGATGATCATTGACTCTCTATCTCAGTATTTTAACAGTGACTCTCAGAGAGGCAAAGGGGAAATAGAGAATCTATTTCCAAAGAGAAAAGTCTGAAATTCTTCTCGCAGAACAGGCCCAAACTTTGGGAGGTGGGTAAAAAGAAAATGAGGAGAAGGAAGGTACACACATACATTGCAAATCTTTCTTCAGGACTATTGAGTCAGAGGAGAGATGATAATAAGAAATATCAAAGGCCAAAATAAATAGTAAAAGAGAAAGTCGCCAAATCACATCCTCAGTCTGGGGATGCTGTGGCTGAGGGTCATTTCTCACTCACTCTGACTCCATGAGTTATGTTCATGGGTTGATGGGAGCCATCTAGACCCCAGATCTTTTTTCAGTATCAGTTGACAGAGCCTCTTCCTTTCTCTACCTATAGCTGTGAAGTTACCACTCAGTGTCTCATCTGCGCTTGATACTCCCTCCATCCACCCACACCCACATTCTCACATAAACACATGCACACAGGCACAGAGGCATAACCCCAGGTGCTTGCTTCACTCTGCTGTTCTTCTTGGCCAACTCTATTTCTAGAAACCTAGTTGTGCAGAGTAAGGAATACAAACTAACTGGGGCCTTTCTGCCTTCCATGGGAAAAAAATCACAAGGTCCCAAGTAAGGGTACTTCTTGAGGCCTTGAACACCAAGAGCTCTTCGCTCAAATGCATTTCAGCAGAAGTTCCAGAAAACAAGATACTTGATAAGCAATTTAGTTTATCAAAACCAAGACAAAATGCAAATAATGAACTTGAAGCAACAGCAGGCCAAGTCAGACAGAAAACCACCACTCACCTCCTTTCCACCCCCACACAACCATCTTGCTTTCAGAGTAAGTTTCTATTACCATGGGGACTGTGCTAAGAATATATGAGAGAAAGCAAAAGAGGGCTGTCACAGGGGGGTAAATTATCTGGTGGGTCTGCACGGCAGGTGGTGTTTTTTATAAAAGTGTGGTTGAAGCTTGTACCCGGATAGACAGTGCATGATGAAGATTTTTGAGATTTTTATTGTACTTCATCTATTAGCTGCAAGTCTGAATTCATTTGAAAGCAATTTGCTCTGTAAACTCTTGTTTGCAAATTAATTTCAGCTGAGAAAACCAAGCAGCCACAATATATAAAAACTTGCTGAGACACTAGAAAAATCTCTTGTGAGGCTTCCTTGCTCTCATGTCTGCCAAGTCACTCTCAATGCCTGGCAGTCAGTCACTCCTGGATATTGATCTGGTGCTTGCTGTGTGTGTAAGAAGCTTCAAGAGGTACTTTGAGGGCATGAACCAGATATATCTGTTTTCAAGAAGTTCACAGTCCAGGAGAGAGCTGAGCAGATACACAAGTAAATACACAAGTAGTGAAACCATAGGTAATCATCAGTCAAGTCCATTTTACCTGCCTTCACTAATGCAGGTCATTTTAACTGTTGCTACAAATGACTTGCATGTCCTCCAAGCTGCACACAGTCTAAACAAGAAGATGTTTGCCCCAGCTGTTTTCTAGGAACTTGGAGTCACCTGCGTCTAGTTGGAGCTGAGGTGGTTAAGACTGGATTAGACCACTGTCAGTGTCCATATGGTGACTTTTTGACATCAGAAGGCTGAAAACTTTACCCTTAAATCATGCTAAGTGCCTCAGTGTTTGAATGTGCAGAAGCCTGTACCTTAGTTACACCTACACAGAATCATAATTAGATATTTTATTTATTTATTTTTTAAAGTTCTATTTTATTTTATTTTTTTAATATAAACTTATTTATTTTAATTGGAGGTTAATTACTTTACAATATTTTTTCCAATCACCTTTTCCCAAGCTCCCCTTGCCTCAGATGGCCCAGCTGCTATATTCTTCATCCCTTAAATACCCTGAGCTCTTTGCCTTCGGGGGGGAGTGGGATCTGAGATGTATTTTCCCATCTCCTAGCTTGCTGCTGCTGCTAAGTCACTTCAGTTGTGTCTGACTCTGTGCAACCCCATAGACAGCAGCCCACCAGGCTCCCCATCCCTGGGATTCTCCAGGCAAGAACACTGGAGTGGGTTGCCATTTCCTTCTCCAATGCGTGAAAGTGAAAAATGAAAGTGAAGTCGCTCAGTCGTGTCCAACTCTTAGCAACCCGTGGACTGCAGCCTTCCAGGCTCCTCTGTCCATGGGATTTTCCAGGCAAGAGTACTGGAGTGGGCTTGCCATTGCCTTCTCCTCTTCTAGCTTGACTGCCTTTCAAATAAACATTCTCTTTGCTGGAAGCTTCGGCATCTTAGCATTTTGGCTTGTTGCATGTTCAGTAACAGTAGAAAATAGAAAGTAATATGAGCCCTAGGTGAGGCAGAGATGGGGCTATAGGAATTCACAGGGAGGGGGGCCACTCCTACATAGAGCTGTCAGGAAGACTTCATGGAGGAGGTAGGTCGTGGTCTGAGGGAGATGGGGGTGCCTGCATTCCACTCAGAGGGAAGAGAATAAGTAAAGCACCAACCAAGGTCCACCCAGAGAGAGCAAATGGTGTTTGGAGGTTCTCAAGGAACATAAGCAGGGGGATGAAGCTTGGGAGCAGATGTGAAAGACCTTGAAAGATAGGTGAGGAGATTTGGACTTTATTCTGAGAGCAGTGGAGACCAATGAGTATCCAGAAGCCCAAGGTAAAGGCTAGGTCTTCAGAGTTTAAGTTAACATAGATGTTGATGTTGAGAAGGAGAGACCATTCCCAGGCTCTTGCAGGAATCCAGGCAAGAGGGGTGAGGGCCACCCTCTGAAGGAGTAGTACTAGAGGAAGAGAGCAAATGACAAAAGAAACATGTGAACACGTATGAGCTCACAGTCCAAGAGGCGAGCATGGAGGGCTTTCTTCACTCATCTTGGTCCTCCACACCTTAAAAGCAGCAGTGGGGTAGGCAGCTCACAATGACTGGCAGCACCTGGGAATTTCCTTTCTGTTCTGAACAGGCTGCTTGTATATATGCTTGGAACAGCTGAGGATGAGTAAAGTAAAAGGGTGGTTCTACTCTTACAACAAAAGATTTAGGGCTGATAGAAAATAAAATTATTTAAAAGCAAAAAAAAAAAAAAAATCATATGAGGAGCCATAGCTCACAAATGTTTAGACAACGGGCATGTTTCAGAACTTTTGCTTAGATGCTTTCAGAAACATTGCTTAGATGGATATCACCAAAGGGAACTTGGGCTTCTTAATCATACCTATAAAATATCAGTAGTGCCAGTGCCTGGAGGCTGGGAGAGTCTCAAAGATCAGATTAAACCAACTCAGTTTTCCAGGTCTAACATGACAAGTCATGATGTAGATGGCCACTTTAAGCATCATTTGAGAGTGCCATGAATGTCAGAAAATACATTTCCAAGACAGATTTTGTCTAAACAAGTTCTCACATTGCAACCAAGAATAAAAAATAAAACAAAACAAAACAAAAACAGTCACTGTGCTAAATGATGGATCTTGGAATCTCTTTGGTGGTAGGAATGATGGAAGGAGGTGGGGCTTACTTCTTGAATATCTCGTCACTCGATGCACAGAGCAAGGCTGGGTTTTGTTTTGCCCTCCTGGGCAGATCAGTTACCGAGTTAAATCCCAACCACACTTCTGGGAGAAAAAGATTCAGGAGGTGTCAAATCAGATGTTTAATTTCCACAAAATGTATAAGGGGGAGTATTTTAAAATCCTGTTTTGCATCCACAATTCATTTTCTTTATGCTCGTACATTCCCATAGGTTTTTGGTCACATGAAGCCAGTGTGGAATTTGACAAGCTCTCCACGGGGTGGGAGCCAAGAGCAGCCTCCAAGGTGTTGGCTTATAAACAGTGTTGTATTATCTAGCAAATTGATGACAGAGTCCTCTGGCATAATGTAGCATGTGCATACTAAAGATTTCACTATTGTGTGACTAAACCCAGTTTTTATGCTACTATTTAGTTTTTAATACTTGCTATTTATTGAATGCTGTTTTATCTTAAAACATTTTAGTAATACTTACATATTACTATATATAAAATAAGTATCATATATTACCATGTTAACAACATAGTACATTTATATGTAGTAATCTGCTAAGAGTTTATGTATATGATCCCATTTAATCCTCTCAGCAACCCACTGGAGAAGCAGTATGCCCCCTACCATGCAAATGAGAAATGAGGCTCAGAAGCAAAGAACACGTCGGAGCTGGAATCTGCTGCTTCCATTTACTTGCCCTAAATGACAAGCAGCTTTGCCCCCACTTTTCTCTGACCTTGCATCTTCCTGCTCTTTTCCTGGATGATTCTTTTGTTCCTTCTCTCTAGCCTGTCCTTTAATGTAGGTTGTTAAGGGTTGAATTGTGGCCCCTCCAAAATTCATATGTTGAATCCCTAACCCCCAGGACTTCAGAACATGGCCTTACTTGGAGACAGGGTCTTCAGAGAAATAAAGTTAAAATGGTTATTAGTGGGGGCCCTAGTTCAGTATGACTGGGGTCCTCTCATAAAGGGAAAATTTAGACACAGATGCACACAGGGTGAACAAGATATGAAAATGATGACAGAGATAAGGGTGATGCTTCCACAAGCCAAGGAACCCCACAATGCCAGCAAAGCCCCAGAAGTGAGGAGAGAGACCTGGAACAGAGCCTTCCCACAAGATCCTCAGAAGGAACCAGTACTGCCAACACCCTGATCTTGGACCTACAACCTTCATACCTGCAAGACATACATTTCTGTTGTTCAAGTCACTTACTTTGTGCTATTTTGTTATAGCAATTTCTCTCACACACACCAAATAGTTAACTTGGTATCTTCTCCTGGACACACCAAGCATTTTATGCCTTGTTCCTTTGTTGTGCTATTTCTCCTTTCTGGAATACCTACATCAGTATTCCAACTCAATTATCACCTCCTACAGGCAGCTCTCCCTTACTTTCTCTAATGCTCATTGACCAAGAAGAGTTAATCATGCCTTCCTCTGAGTTATACCTGTTCCTTGTACCCGCTCCTATGGTACACTGTAACCTGGGCATTTATGTGCTAACTTGTCCGTCTCCCCTACTGGGCTGTCATCCCTGGGAGGGCAACTGCCCACCTTATTCCTCTCTACTTAAGACGGTGCAGGTGATGGTCCTCCTTGGAAGCTTTAAAAAAGTTTCTCCAGGTGGATCCCCTCAACCACAGTCCAGGGGACTGTAAAATGAACACAAAGGGAAAGGAGACAGAATGGTGCCCTGATTAAATGCACGAACACAGTGAGCGACAGAATGTGTCCTTCCAATGGGGCTGCGAAGTGGAAGAGAAGCATTTAGGAAAGCAGGAGTGGGAGAACCTTCCCAAGAATTTTCTGATGCGGAATCTTGCTTGTTTGGCTTCAAATCTTTTTATCCACATAGGGAAAGCATTTTCAAGAGACAAATGCTTCAGAGTCTCTTACCTCTTTGCTGTTAAACCCTGGTCTCATCTAATTGTCCTTGTTTGGCTTCCATGCTTACCAAGCATCGTCCTCTTTCCTCTCTGGATCTTCATACAGACCAGGAACATGTACTGTATGAACTTATGTTCCCAGTCCTTGAGCAGCGATCTCTCTTGGCCAGTAGATTAAGTGACTCTGATTATGTTTGGCTCCCAAGCAGTCTGATGACAGGGAGAGAAGGCTTGGATGGGGATGGTGCAAGCATGAGAACTCATCGTCTGTCTGAGACACGCTTGTCAATTTGAATGAATAAACAGGCATTCTCATAGCTACCCCAGTCTTTCATGGGTTTTGGTTGGTGTGAGCTAAGGATTCAGATCCATCCTGATTCATATTTATTAGGTACTCAATGATACTAGCTGCTGAAAGAGAAACACCCTGAACATTAGTGGTTTAACAATAAAAGTGTATTTCTCACTTGTAGCCTCACATCCACTGCAGGTGGGTACAGGTAAGGACTCTGCCCCACATAGTGATTCAGTCTTAGATCCTCAGTGTGTTTTATTAAGCTGGCAGTCATGGAAAGAAAGCAATTTTTCTTTCTTGCAGAAGATAAAAGGGGCTCGAGGGATGTATTCATGAGTCCAGTCTGTGAGTAGCCATATTGCAAGCACTCCAGTGCCAGTGGCCAGAATTTGGTCTTATGTCCAATCTGGTGAAAGGGAGACTAGAAAATGTGGTCCAGCCAGATGCTTAAGAAGGGAACTTGGCAACTGGTCAGCCCAAATAGTCTCTGCCATATGGGGGCAAAACAAAATTAGATTCCAGACCTCTCTTTGGGCAATACCATAACCACTTCCAGACTTACCACCCTTCCTTCCTTGCTACACCTGCATCAAGAAGAAACTGGTTCATGTTTGTTAAAAAGATGAATGATTGTAACCTTGGACCTTTTCTCTCTCCAACTATCTTGGAAATCCTGAGGCTCTAGTTATCACCTCTAGGTGGATGGGCTCCTAGTGTCCTCATCTCTCTCCTGAGCTGACACCTTACATTTCCAGCTCGTTGCTAGACATGGTCACACAGGGTTCAACCACCCCTTCAATTCAACACACCACAACCTGAGCGCCACCATCTCTTCAGTCCCGGACTTTCCTTTGCTCAAGACTAAGACAGGACCCTTATCCAACTCAACTTTCTAGCCCTCTAACCATTTAGCACAACACCTTACATGCTGTTGGCTATCAAGCCATTTTTATATATTTATATACATTTTTCTATTGTAGAGACATGTATTTAAATCACATTGCACTAAGATGTGGAGAAGGCAATGGCACCCCACTCCAGTACTCTTGCCTGGAAAATCCCATGGATGGAGGAGCCTGGTAGGCTGCAGTCCATGGGGTCGCTGAGGGTCGGACACGACTGAGTGACTTCACTTTCACTTTTCACTTTCATGCATTGGAGAAGGAAATGGCAACCCACTCCAGTGTTCTTGCCTGGAGAATCCCAGGGATGGGGGAGCCTGGTGGGCTGCCGTCTATGGGGTCGCACAGAGTCGGACACGACTGAAGTGACTTAGCAGCAGCAGCACTAAGATGTGCAAAAATACAGTTCCTCTATTTTTCTATAGGTTGTTTGCTCTTCCTCATAAACATTTACCCCTCTAAAAAACAATATGGTTGTAAACTCAGTTACATAAAATAATTGGAAATTTTTAGGTATCCGAATCTAGTGTCTTTAGGAGGATATTCCATTTTCGGATGCTCCCTTTCTCTGCTTCCTGTAGGAGGCATCTGTGTCAGTGGCTGAGACCTGCTGAATCCTGGCTGGGGCAGTCTGGCCAGTAGCCCTTGGCTTATAAGGTCTGTTATTCTCACCACAGCAACATCCCAAGTAAACTCACCCTCCAGTGCTGTTAGCTGGCTCCTGCACGTCTCTTCACAGGGTCCAGGAGCTTCAGAGCACCCGAGGGTGCAGGGAGAGAACTAAGTGCAGGCTTCCCTTGCCTCACCGTGCCCCAGCTGCCTAGTCTTCTCTGACGGGCCATCCGTGTTGGCAAGTGGGGAGGAGGGACATCTGGGAGACTGCGTCTTCCCACAGCCCCAGATGGAAATGAGGACAATTCCACTCTGCTCTCTACTTAGCCTTCCATTTGTCCCTTCAGTCCCCTTTCAGGAATTTCCTACTGGGGCAGCTGTAATAGGTGACTCCAGGCCCACTTTGCCTATTCCTGCTGCCGTCCACTGCGGCCAGCTGCTTCTCTCCAGGTGGCTAACAGTCCCCTGTACCGATTCTGCTGCTGTCCCAAGGGCACTGGCTTGCCAATATTCTCTGTATATACAGTGGACTGACTTCTGTGTATCTCAATGAGCAAGAGAGAAAATGAGAAAGACATTTTTAAAATATTTTTAAATGTAAGAAACACTAAGTATCAAGCACTATTCTGAGAACCTTCCAAATATGAACTCATGTCATCCTATGAGTGGGTACTACTATCCTTCCCATTTTACTGACAAGGAGGCAGAAGCACAGAGTAGATAAACAACTTGGCCCAAGGGCGCAGAGCTCAGGTTCAGACTTAAGAGAGAATGGCTCTACATGATTAAGCATATTCTTAATCACCATGCTAAGGTGCCTATCACATTCATTTTATATTTTTCAAAATATTACTCCTAGTTTACCTTAAAATTTAAAGGATATTTAATTGCTTGTCACATTTCCTCAGATGCAGCAAATCGAAGATGTCAAGTGACGACTTCTCTCTATCATGAGGCAAAAATTCACATGACCAAATCTTAGTGTCAGTGATCTATAATTTGAAAAACAAATGCCAATAAGATGTGACATACAAGCTTCAAAAGAACTGCTTTCTCTGGGATTCACCACCTGAGAAAACTTTAGAGGGATGGGGTTTACTTCCCTTTCTCTAGATTCTCCTCCCACCCCTCCAGTCCAGCACTTTAGCATGTGTGTGTGAACTTGAGCACACACATGTAGCTGCACACACTCACACACTCATTGACATCAAAAACTCACCGGGATCCTGCAAATCCACTGCAGGGCCATTAATTCTCACCAAGAGGGCCATTCTGATGCACAATTTTAAGGTGTCAAATAGTAAAGTACAGCCTTTTTGAATCACCATTTCACATTTTAGAGATGGTCAGAGGATCGTGAGTTGCATTTCTGTAATAACGTCCCTCTAGTTCACTTGCATTCCCTCTCTTAAATAGGAGAAAAGGGAGAATTCCAACCAGGGAGCTGGGAACTGCACAAATCCTGCAGCCTACCTCTGAGAGTGAGCAAACTTTACTGCTATATAGTAGTCCCAAGATTGAGATTCTTTCTCTGCTAAAACACTGTCAGGTCTAAAGCTCCTCACCAAGAGTATGGACTTTGGTCAGATTGCCAGGTTATTAGACATGTCCTGAAAACTTAGTTTTTGCTACATGACTACTCCTTAGACATAAAAGCTAATGATTAACTGATTCTTTTAGGCTTTTCAAAAAAAATATCAATGTTTCCTGGCACTATTTAGGCCTATAACAAAGGTTTCTGGATGAAATAAATTCAGAGAACTCTATATACTTTCTTTTCCCCTTGAAGTTTCATAATATGCATTGTCTTATTAAAGGAACCCCTATAAGAAAAAGAAACCTTATTAACTGTACATAAACTAGAGTTCTCCAAACTAAGATTTGATAGAGAAACCCTTAAGTTTTTTTATGATGCATACTATCATAGTTTCTAACAGGGACTCTTTTATCTTGAGAATTTCTCCACTGCCCTTAAAAAGAAGTCACCTTTGCATTGTATAGACCTACAGACACAATTTGTCATTGCTTTTGGGGTTGTTAGGTGGGTAATGACCCAATCCATAGAAGAAAATGGGGAAATGGTGCATGAAGACGAGGATGTCTTAAAGTGACCAAAAAGCAGAGGAGAAATCAAAGAATTCTTCCTACCTTCCCAGCATTCAAAATTCCTACTGCTAAAGAATTCAAGTCCAACTGGAGGAAATAAAAGAAGATATCCACATAAAGACCCCAGCTGATGATGTTTACCACTTATTCTGTACCCCTCTTCTCCAAGGCAATTCATTACTGTTATAACTGAATAATTATAACTGTATATACGGTTATAACTGTATAACTGTATAATTCATTCATAACTGCTGTTACTAATGAAGACATTACAAAGGATAAAAGGGCCTGCCTGCCACTTCTCAGCATGGAGCTGTGCGGCATCCAATGAAATGAAATGCTTCTGCAGCTGACAGCTGGGGAAAACCCTGTCACCACAGTCACAGTGTCAAGTGTGGTCTGACACCTCTGTGTGTGCTACTTCTGCACCTAAGAACCCCTTTTCCAACACAGACCAAAATAAGGAAAGGAAACTGGCTTTTGCCAGCACAGGATTAGCTGTACTGTTGAGAAAACCATAGGGATATTTGGCATGGACTCAGGATTTAAGAATTTTTTTCCCTGAGGATTCTGCAGAAAGTATTTTTCTATGAAAGGTTTAATGAGAGTTGCTTTTCCCTACGTTGGCATGGAAGAGAATTAGGATGTTAACTGCTGATCCAATTTATACTGCCATTTGATCCCATAAGTGCTGGACAGGACTCAGTTACTTATGGAAAAGAACTCCTGCCAGATCAAACACTCTCAAAGCTAAAGTCACAGGATTCTGACTTTACATGCTCTGTTTTGCCACCACTAATTTTGCCTCTTAGATTGTTATGAACTCCTCGAGCAAGGAGGCTGTCCACCACACAACCTCATCTCTTGCTAAGACAATTAGTAGTCAGGCCATTTATGTTCTTGCAAAGACTTTCCTCATGAAGATCTCTCCAAGTGGATTCAAAGTAGTACCTCGCTGCCTTTTTCATCCTTGTCCTATTCATTCACATCCTGCAACAAAACGAAAGCTTAACTCTGTATGGAGGAATACTGATACTAAATTGTATTTGGTGTATCTGTAACTTTTTGTCTAGTTTGCTGGAGAGGCTGTGTGTACACTGTGCAGGTGTTTATTGAATCCTTGTATCTGACAAATACCCTTCTTTATGAAATGCTCTGCAGATTATTTATATTGTATGCTATCTTAGATTAAAATTTTCGACAGGGTTGGATAGGTGCCTTTAAATCTAATAGGCACTGGATCATGTTTCCTGAACTGCATGCCCTTGAACATTAGTAGCCACGAATACTAGAGGCTTTAGGATGAAAGGGTCCATTTCCAAAGTTTAAAGACCACTTCATTTTCAGTGCTCCTTTGTATGAGGCATAAAATTCTCTAATGCTGAAAACACCTGTCATACCTATCATAAAGAATCATGTTTAACTGCAACTTAGTGTATCTCTAACTTACTTTACTTTGAAGTTCAAAATTCTTGTAACAATCCACAGGCCAAGTAAGACTTAATAACATTCCACATCTTGGAAAAGGAAACACATGGCTGGGTAGCTAGGTGATCTCCCTCCTCATAAGTTCCTTGCCTCGATTCTCTCCTGGTCATCACCAGGAGGATCTTTCTGATACACCACTCTGATTTTCTCACTCCTCCACTGATTAGGATTCAGGTATGTTGCTGCAACAGAGATATCAAACAGCAGTAGCTCAAACAAAACAGAAATTTATCTTTCTCTCACCTAATAGTCTGTACATTAACAGTTCAAGATTTGAATAGTTCTGCCAAAAAGACAGAGACCTAGGTTCATTCAGCCTTAGTCCTCTGCCATATGTAGGCTGTCTTCCCATCCACATGGTCCAAAGTGTCTCACCTCTATGTCTATATTCCAGGCAGTCGGAAAGAGGGAAGGAGTAGAGAAGAGAATTCTTCCTTTCAAGCAAGCTGAAAGTTGCATTTACAGCTTCTGCTCATATACCATTGTGAACTTCACTGCTTAATTCCACTGACCTGCAAAGAAGGCTGGAATATGTATTTTTTTCCTGACTCTGGTGGCCACTGCTATAGAACAATGTTCCTCTGGTGTAGGAGAAAGAAAGAATGGATTCTGGGGAATAGCTAATTGTCTCTGCTGCTCATATGACACCCCATTTGATCCTTAGCATGATTTTTTTGAGGCAAAGATTTTTATGCCAAGTTTCCAAATGAGAAAATAAAGGCTCAGAAAACATAAATAGCATTGTATAAAACAAGAGACAATGAGAAATCATTCATAGTTTGCATATTGTTACCATATCAAAAACTGTTCATTTTACCTCCTTCTAAGCTATTAACAAGGTAGCCTACACAGTTACATGGATTCTGAGATGAGATTCCTGAGTCAGAGACAAAGAACTCTGTTACTCATGGCACAGCAGGCAGCACAAGCTTAATGGTCTCTTGGTTCTTCTTGCCCTGGAATTCCATGGGCATTAGAGGGTGGTCCAGGGAGATGGTGCCATACAGTGACTTCACATCACAATTGAGGAAATCCAACTTAGGAAACTTCAACAAAGAGTCTAAAATAAAGCTGTCCAATCTTCGCTTTGGAGGAAAACATTTTCTTTAGTATGACCTTCCCTGATGGCTCACTGGTAAAGATGGCTCACTACTGTAACACAGGAGACTTGCAGGAGACACGGTTTGATCCATGGGTCAGGAAGATCCCCTGGAGAAGGAAATGGCAACCCACTCCACTATTCTTGCCTAGAGAATCCCACTGATAGAGGAGCCTGGTGGGCTACAGTTCATGAGGTTGCAAAGAGTCAGACATGATTGAGTGACTAAACAATGACAACAATTTTCTTTAGTATCCTAGTAAATAATCAAATCTCTCTACCATGGAAGAGAAATAATCTCCAACATGTTTCCTAGTGATATAAATATCCTTGAAAAATAGCTCAAGACAGGTAAAAAAAAAAAAAAAAGGGGGTCAGTCTCTCTATTGACAAGGCATGCAGAAACATGGGAAACTCACGAGAATTTTCTACCAATATATTGCTATTTCAGTGACAATAAAGGCACCTTTCAACAAGTCTCCCGTAGAATGCCACTATGCCTCCATCATGGCAGTTCTTACTTTTCATTGCATTTGTTTCTGCCTGTGGCTCTCCACACGAGAATGTCACTTCCTTGGAGGTATAGCACACGGTTTTTACTTTTATATCCATAGCACCTAACACATTTCTTGAAATCTAGAGCATGTTCAATAACTAGTTTCAATTAAGCTTTTTGTCTATAGTATATTAGAATGAGGTTTACTAAGAGATAGAAAAAATCAGCAAACATCATGTGTTTACTGAATTCACTTAAGGTTTCCTTTGCCTAAATCTCAGGATGGACGGTGAATTTTCATGACTCAGGCCTCTAAGACCACTCCCCTGACTGCTCTATAAAAAATATCACTCCAGATAAGTCATCACAGAACTTTTCAATATCTGATGTCATCCTCTTTATTTCCTTACATGTTTCTTGTCAGGCTCCCCATCTAGGATATAAATGCTATGACCCTATCCAGTTCCTTACTATATCCTTACAACCTAATACAGTCTTGGACTTCTAACAGGAATTTCATAAATATTTTTGAACAAATGTAGGAATAAATTCATCAAATATTTCCTGAGTTCATACCATTTGCTAGGAACAAAACATTTTATACTGTCTTAGCAGCTCACAAGGACTACCATTACTTCAGGGGGCTAATATAATTCTGTACCAGGGTTGAGTGGCAGGGTTGCTTTTTTGGGGGGAATG
>NW_011494735.1:5395371-5420680 GCF_000754665.1 Bison bison bison | reverse complement strand
ATTGCTTTTGTGGGGGCAATGTGCTTCCAGTTCTCATGGCAGGAATTCTACTGCCAGCTTGGGCTGAGTCATACACAGCTGCCCTCCCCTGTCCTTGCTGACTAAGGTGCCCTGTGCCAGCAGGCAACTTCAGTACCTTCCCCTCCCAAGTCCTCTTCTCACTCCCAGGGTGACCATCTTCTTACTGGGCATGCTCAGCTCTAGTCAAGTAGCCTCAGAGACCTTCCTGATCAATTCTGTGAGTCCCACAGATTCGGGGACACTGTGCCCTTCCCATGAAGATTAGTCCCTAGTTCCTGGGTTATTTTCACTGGACCCTCTCTTACCATTCCCTGACCTTTCTTTCTGCTTGTCCTTACAGCAATCTTGCCCATAAAGTCTTTCCTAGGGATCCTCTGGGGCTTCCCAGGTGGCTCAGTGATAAAGAATCTGCCTGCCAATGCAGGAGATGCAAGAGATGTGGATTCCATCCCTGGGTCAGGACAATCCCCTGGAGGAGAAAATGGCAACCCACTCCAGTATTCTTGCCTGGGAAATCTCACGGACAGAGGAGCCTAGCAGGCTATAGTCCACGGGGTCACAAGAATCAAACATGACTTAGTGACTGAGCACAGGGATCCTTTGAGAAACTCCATGAAGTGTCAGCACTGTTCTCTGAAACAAAGTAGTCAATTTGTTTGACAAGGATGTATCAATACTCATTTAGCTCATTACTCACTCACTTCCAAAAATAATAAAACACAGAAAAATGTCAATACTGAACAATAAAAATAGTAAAATCTCTCAGAGGGGAAGGTCATTATAATTCATTTAAACACTGACAAATATTGATACCAGTGGTGAGTGTGGAGATGTGGCATGAGGAGAATGACCAGAAGGAAATGACTGGTATATCTAATTTTTCAAACCACCATTGATTCTAAATGAATTATGATAGGAGAGATTTATACATGATGCTAGGTTAAAGGCCTAATAGTAACATATATTAAGTTATTTCCTCAATTTTATAAATGACTAAATTACCTCAAAGAAGTCAAATAATTTACCCAGAGTCATTAAGTAAGCTTAGAGTCAATTCAGGTTTTCCAACTTTGCTGTTAAGTCGCTTCAGTCGTGTCCAACTCTGTGCAACCCCATAGACGGCAGCCCACCAGGCTCCCCCATCCCTGGGATTCTCCAGGCAAGAACACTGGAGTAGGTTGCCATTTCCTTCTCCAACTTTATTTCCATTGAGTTTATCTCCCTCAGAGATTACTGCAGCATTGAGAAGATGGAAACTAGAAGAGCTAGAAATAGAGAGCTCAGGTGAAACGGAGGGTTGAAGTGTAAGTTCAAGGCTCAAGTGGAGAGGCACTGGGAAGCATGTAGGCCACGACAGGCGAAGTATTCCTGTGTATTTTAATCACACAAAACAAGGTTCTAGTCAACGTTGAATAGCCCTCCAAAGTCTCAATCATTGAAATGTAGGCTTATTTAAGACTTTTTAAATGGAAAACAATTTATGTCCACTTTAATTAAAAACTGTGCCAGTTATAAGAATCATTCAAATATCAGTTACATACAATTTGTGTCAGAGAATGAGCATCAGAAAAAAAAAAAAAAACCTCCAGTAAGAGATCCTTGGAACTCAAAAACACATTTCCCCCTGAATCT
The DNA here is from genome assembly GCF_000754665.1 of Bison bison bison. NCBI lineage: Eukaryota > Metazoa > Chordata > Mammalia > Artiodactyla > Bovidae > Bison > Bison bison. Next base: position 5,419,027 of record NW_011494735.1, on the reverse strand, counting down.
TATTAACCAGAGTTAAAAGGGAGCATTTTTAAAAGAAATAGAAATCTTAAGTAAAACTCTGAGTTATATGGCCCCTTAAAAAATTTCAATGTTTTAAAAGCTCAATTATTTTGAGCTCATGTTTGCCTATGTAATGAAATGAGTGTTATTTATGACAACATCCAGAAGGACAGTTCTAAGGGGTTGGCTTTATTACTGTACATTAATTAAAACTAATTTGCCATTATTCTCTAGTTATTCTTTAGCCTTTTTCTAAAGATTTTCAAACAGACACATGTACACACACACACACACACACACACACACTCCTCTTCTAGAGAAGAAATGTAAAAAATATTTCACCTTCATCATATCCTATCCAGCTTCCCCTGTAGCTCAGTTGGTAAAGAATCTGCCTGCAATTCGGGAAACTGGGGTTTGATTCCTGGGTTGGGAAGATCCCATGGAGAAGGAAATGGCAACCCACTCCAGTATTCTTGCCTGGAAAATCCCATGGACAGAGAAGCCTGGCCCGCTACAGTCAGTCCATGGGGTCTCAAGAGTTGGACACAACTTAGCGACTAAAACACCACATATCATATCACCTGAGAAGAAGCCTGACTTCTAGTTTTCAGAGAGGAAGGATCAAAAGATAATAAGGAAAAGCAGGATCTAATTGCCCTTGCATAGTCAAGGCCAATGCAAAAAGATAATGCCTACCTTTTGCAGTATTAACCCTTTGTTTTTGCTTTTAAGAGGGTTAGAGGGTTAGAATAGCTTTTAAAAAGTATCCAAGGCCCTGAGTTTTTCATTTTGATGTTTGAAGCTATGAGAAAATATATGACTCAAAGCTCAATACTGAGAAAGATACTATTTCAACTTAAACAGGGCCTTAAAAAGAGGCCCCTTTATTTCCATTTCTCATGGATTGTCGAGATTTACATTCTTTTTTCCCCGTTTAATGGCAACCTGGCATCAAAAATGTGGAGGATGCTCTAGCATTGTTGCCATCTAATCTGATATGCAGTTTGCTGCTGCTGCTAAGTTGCTTCAGTCACGTCTGACTCTGTGTGACCCCACAGACAGCAGCCCACCAGGCTCCCCCGTCCCTGGGATTCTCCAGGCAAGAACATTGGAGTGGGTTGCCATTTCCTTCCCCAGTGCATGAAAGTAAAAAGTGAAAGCAAAGTCGCTCAGTTGTGTCTGACTCTTCGCGACCCATGGACTGCAGCCTACCAGGCTCCTCCGTCCATGGGATTTTCCAGACAAGAGTACTGGAGTGGGGTGCCATCGCCTTCTCCAGATATGCAATTTACAAACCAGCAAAAGTATAGAATGTGTTGTGGGAAAAAATTTTGTTGCAGTGACAGCCATCCTTTACCTGGTATGAAGCGACAAGGCTGGATTCTGTTTCATTGGCAAGCAAAATTGTGATTATCAGGCTGTGTGTATGGAGTCAGCTTTGATTATTCCTGTCTGCCAAGTTAAGAAATTACCCTAAACTTGCATCTGAGTCGCTTCAGTGGTGTCTGACTTTTTGTGACTCTATGGACTGTAGCCCACCAAGTTCCTCTGTCCATGGGATTCTCCAGGCAAGAATACTAGAGTGGGTTGCCATGCCCTCCTCCAGGGGATCTTCCTGACCCAGGAATTGAACCTGGGTCTCCTGTATTGCAGACAGATTCTTTACCATGTGAGCTACGAGGGAAATAGACCCAATTGATAGGACTCTGCTTGAAATCATGAGAAAAATAGTTGTAAATTTATTTTCTAATTATCAGAAAATATCGGAGGAGAATTGACTCTAGAGACATAGATGGCCTAATGGAATAATTAAAATTATAATTAAATAAAACCAAGTCATCCCAAGGCTATTAATTCCTATAATTCCCCCCAGGATTTTGGTTGCATTTGAGGGACGGAGGCTGAAGAAATTACTTTTCAGGACTTTCCAGTGTGAAGGAGTCCTCCACACTTTCAGAACTAAGAAAGGCTGCTGCTGCTGCTGCTGAGTCACTTCAGTCATGTCCAACTCTGTGCGACCCCATAGACGGCAGCCCACCAGGCTCTCCCGTCCCTGGGATTCTCCAGGCAAGAACACTGGAGTGGGTTGCCATTTCCTTCTCCAATGCATGAAAGTGAAAAGTGAAAGTGAAGTCACTCAGTCGTGTCCGACTTTTAGCGACCCCATGGACTGCAGCCCACCAGGCTCCTCTGTCCAGGGGAGTTTCCAGGCAAGAGTACTGGAGTGGGGTGCCACTGCCTTCTCCGGTAAGAAAGGCTAAGAAAAAGTAAATACCAGGGCAAACAAAGGAGATATTACACCCCTCCCTAATTAGTCCTACTTTACCATCAATGGCTACACACCCATTAACCTTGTACTTGTCACTGTCAATTTCCTCATCTTGAGAATTTCTGGGACAGTAACGACATGCCTCACAGAGTTGTTAAAAAGGTCAAATGACACCACGTATAACAAGTGTTATGGGTACATTTGGTGTTTAGTATCATCATTTAAAATTCTTTTAATTTCTTAGAGAAGTATAGTTGATTTACAATGTTGTGTTAATTACTGCTGCACAGCAAAGTGACTCAGTTATACATATATATTCTTTTTCATATTCTTTTCCATTACGGATTATCACAGGTTATTGAATATAGTTCTCTGTGCTATACAGTAGGATCTTATTGTCTATCCAGTATCATCATTAATATATGTAATGAATCAAATGGGAAAATAAACAGTATTCTAAAAAAGCTGAAGAAGATATTAAATTCACTGAGCTGGGTGATAAAGATAGAAGCGTTTCTGTGTAGAGTTGGAAGTTAAAATTGGAAAAGCCTCCATGTACACTGAGAAGGGGACTCTGGAATGGAAAGAGAGGGTGAGGCCTCGAATAGCTTCTTCTCTCCTATTAAGTGCAGACTCCAAAATGTCTGTCATAGGTAAGGAATACAGTAATTAAAATGAGGGAAGTCTGTGAAGAAAGGAGTTTTCATTCCATGGGCCATATAAGCCATTCACCCAGTTTAGAAAGTGACCGAAAGGACTCTTAATTTCATATCCCTTTTGTTATTGCTTAAAAATCAATAGCTTCCCATTCACCTGGATGGCTAAAATCACAATGATAGATGATAAAAAGTGTTGACAAAGATGCAGAGACACGAACCCCATACACTGCTATGGCAATGTAAAACAGTGCAGGCTGTGTGTGAAACAGTTTGGGAATTCTTCATAAGGTTAAACATAGGGTTACAATTACACTTAACAATTCCTTCCTAGGTGTATGATCAAGGTAATTGAAAACTACATATACAGAAAACTTCTGTGAGCATTCTTAGAGGCAGTATTCATAACAGCCAAAAAGCGGGAACAACCCAAATGCCCATCAGCTAATGACAGGATAAACAGAATGTGGTAAATCCACACAATGGAATATTATTCAGCCATAAACAGAAATGAAGTATTCCCCTTGGAAACATGATGCTGAACAAAAGAAACCAGATGCAGAAGTCCACATAATGCATGATTAAATTTATATGAACTGTCCAGAACAGGCAAATCAAGACAGACACAGAGTAGTGGTTGCCAGGAGACCAGGGGATAAAAGAGATGAGGATTGTCTGCTAGTGTCTATAGAGTTTCTTTTTTTTTCTGAAGTGATAAAAATGTCCTGGAATTAGAAGGTGGTTGTGGTTGTACAACTTTGTGAATGTATTAAAAACCATTACATTTTATAATTTAAGAGGGTGAATTTATAGTGTGTGAATTAGATCTCAATTTAAAAATTGCATGAGAGAAAAATCAATTGCTGATTTAACACATTATACGAAATTAAGTTGAAGGCAAATGGAGTCTTAAGTTTTTACAAAGGCTTTAGTGAGTCTACATGTGTCACATAATTCCTTTCTATGCTTTCGTTTTCCTTATCTGGAGGAAGAGAGGAACAACATCTGTCACCCATATTTGTGATAAGGCCTGAGTGTATTTTTGAAAAGCCTATGTTTTCCAGTAAAAGGTGACATACAAATATAAGGCAACAAATACAGGAAATGGTGAACACTAGGTAGCTTTAAATAGAGTCACAGTGTGGCAGTCGAATCTTAAACACACAGGCAGGTATTCACTTCCCGCAGCCAGGAAGTGGCACATGTGGTGCTTCGTGGCTCCAAGGGGATCAGCCACAGGGGCAAAGCCTGGGACACACACACACAGCTTTGAGATTCAAGCACTAGGTTATCATTCCAATTATCATGGTGTCCTGAATATTAAATTCTGTCTTCAAAATAAATAATCTTGACAAAATCATCAGCCCTGATGACTCATTTAGAAAATAATACACAACAGTCTTCATCTGGCTAGGAAGAAAACTGGTGCTCATGAGGTGCTGTTCAGATCACTTTTGGTGCAAGCAAAGGGATGGAGGGTGACATCCTCTTCCTTCAGATGTTTTTCAAGGCAGCGGACAGGAAGAATAAGATACTAAAATGTGAAAAGGGTACCTTAGCTCATTTTCTAGGTAGTAAACATTGTTAGCTTACCGTTCCTCAGAAGACAGACACAGTCTAAGAAGGGCTGTGCCTTGAATCCTGAGTTTCAAACAACCATCGCAAATCCTGGCTGCCTATCCTTAATTCACTGTAAAATTACTGTAATTACTTAATTCACTGTAAAATCATAGTCTAAGAAAAGAATCCTCCTGCTCCTTAGTCGCGATTTACACAAATGGGTCTAGGACTCCTACTGTGTAAAACCCAAAGCAAGGAGACTCTTGTTCCATGGCTTCATTGTGCCACCCTCGCCCCTCACTGCTATGCAGGTGCTATGGAAGAGAGAGTGAGTACTGTGTACCTTCATTGGGTAAAAACATGCCTGCTTCCTACATCCCTAATTTAAACTCAGGCCACCAGATAAAGGAGAGGTAAGGCTGAATTACATGTTGGACAGAAAGACCCTGGACCTAGTGGCCCAGCTCTTCACTCCAGTCCTTTCCTCCTTTTGAAACAGCCAAAAAAGCAGAAAGGATAGACAAGCTAAGACTGATGTGGAAATCTAAACACACATGATGAAACTAAATATTTGTGTCTTTAGGGAAACTTTCTCTTCTATTTCCCACATTCCCCTCTCATCCCACAGAAGAAGGAACTTCCACCAACTATCTCAGAAATGCCGTAAAGGAAACGTCTGTTCTTCCCAATCCCTCTTTCCTTAATCTTCCTTATGGAAATGGAAGTGATTAATAATCTGACTGGTTTATTTGCCTCAAGCCAAGAGACAGGATCCTACTGTCATCTCGGATACCTGAAAGCAAATTGAGGTCTGGGTTTTACCAATGCTGGATATCTGTATTCAATAGTGGCAGACCTCCTCTGTGATCCAGTTCTCACCAGTTGATGATAAGAAGCTAAAAGGAGGGCAAAAATCAAGGATTTGGGGGTGTGAGGTATGGGAGGGAGAAGGGGAAGAGAAGAGGCAAATGGAGCTATTTATGATTATGTGACTTGCATATCGTTTGAAACTGATTAGGTTCAGCAATGCTGAACAAAATCCCAAGTAACAATGGGTTAAAAAGATACACATTTACTTTCATTTCCCTCAAATACTATTCGGAGATAAGTTAGCCAGGACTGGGAATGCTGCCCACAGTTATCAGGGACTAAGAATTTATTTTCAACTTCATATCCTAGATGTATAGCTTCTATTTTCAAGGTCACCATGAGGTTGCAAGGTAGCCACTGAAGCTCTAGATATTTCATCCACAATCCAGACAACGGAAAAGAGGATGGGGCCAGAGCAAAGGACATGCCTCCCAGGTGAATCAGAGGTTCCCTGGGAACCCCACCCACAGTGTCTGCTTCCATCTCACTGGCACCTCTGGCTGCAAGAAGCTGGGATGTGCAGTCTATTATCTCGACATGGTGCTGGCAAAATAAAAGCATACCAACCATGGTGTAGGTTAGGAAGGTAGGTAGGGAATGACTGACTAGTCCTACAGGGCAGAGGAGAAGATGGAAAGGGAAGTTAAGATCCACTCCCCAGTGTATCCAGAACACACAAGAACTGGCAAATTTTCTTCCCCTGTGATCTAAAGATAAATAGAAAATTGATGGATTTCTCTGAATAAAATAGGACCACCACTCTATGACACATACACATGCAAAAACAGATCCATCTTTCATGGATAAATGCAAAAACAGGAATATGGCTATGGAGGAAAATGCTTCCCTTCAGAGCTGTATCTTCCAGTCAAATATCATTTTGTGTACATGTGTATATCAACGCAGCCCAACCCTACTGAGGTCCCGTTATAAAAGTCAATAACCCAAGTTCGTTCCTGGGATATTCCCAAAGAACAGGTAGGGATCAGCACTTCCCTGGATCCTATCGGTGGCATCACAAAATTAATTCTTCAAATCAGTATGTGCTGGGGGGGGGGGGGCGGGGGCAGTGCATCCGGGAAAGAAGCCTGAGCATGGAGGCCAAGCTTCAGGAACAATGGGATACAGACAGACCAGACAGGACAGGCCATTGGGAACACTGTGCAGAAAAATTCCCGCCACCTCTGCCAGCTCCTGAACTGCCTGTGCAAGGGGATTTCTACTATTACTCCATCAGCTGGTTTATCTTGCCAGAATGGCATGTTGAGAGGAGACTATTTACTTGCCAGTTCAATCAGTCTCTCTGGCTACTTGATATAGCAGTTTTCAAAACATAAAGTTGAAAAACAAATGTTAAAGCTTGGCTTATTCTTTTCAGGAAGATGATGAATCATTCTATAGACAGGAATAACAAAGATTCCTGGGAAGAAATACAGTGGGGAGGCTGCCATGATAGCCTTTGGAGGAGGCACTGGGACTCCTTTCGTGATCTTTGTCCCAGAATTCAGGGACCATTGCTCTGGAACTCTATTAATACAGATACATTAAAATTGTTACTGGAAGTGTTACACACTTATGCTGTGCAAAAACTGACCATTTTCAAATGGGCAAATGCAAGGGCAAACAAAGTTTGACTATAAATCTACAGAATGATGATTATTTTTTCAAAAAGACACAAAACCTTAAATCTGCCTAACAATGATTTTATCTTAAAAAAACTCAGTTGCTAAGCCTTAAAATTGTATTTACTACTCCTGTTGGTTTTTGATAACTGTTAAAAGTGAAAGTCGGCTCAGTCATGTCCGACTCTTTGCAACCCTATGATCTGTAGGAATTCTCCAGGCCAGAATTCTGGAATGGGTAGCCATTCCCTTCTCCAGGGGATCTTCACAACCCAGGAATTGAACCAGAGTCTCCTGCACTGCAGGCAGATTCTTTACCAGCTGAGCAACCAGAGAAGCCCTGTAAATGCGGGTGTTTTTAAGAGCAGCAGCTTCTGAACTCAGGGTTCTCATTATTCAAGGGATAATAGTAAAAATCCTGCTTTCATGTACTTCAGGGTCCTCAGAGGCTACAATTGCCAACACAAATAAAAATAAATAAAATAAAACAAAGTACAACCCATCTCTGATAATACCTTCAGCATCCCTGTCACTTAAGCAACAGAAACTCTGTGCCTCAAGTTCTTGGGGTCATCTCATGGTTCAAGTAGGATGCCGGATCTCAGGCCCTGGTGTCTCCTAACTCTCCAGATATCAGCAAGAATTAGAGCACTGAAGCTTCCTCTTGGTCACACCCAAGATTGTCCTCAGGCATAAGTATCAGAACTTTTTCTCTTTGCATTTGGCTAAATACCAATTGTCCATTTGCAAAAGGAGTGGTTTATGTAAATGTAATTGATGCATTATATCAGCAAATGGGTTACTTGCAAGGATGTCCCACTGCTTAAATGCTTGCTCAAGGGAATTCAGTAACACTGACTACAAGGCAGAGTGAGAGCTAAGGTTTAGATCTGCCCACATCTACCCACAACTGATTTAGATTTGTCCACATTTGCTTTTTGATTCAAGAACGCCAGCCTGAGGGCTGGATGGAGGTGAATGAGACAGTCAGTTACAGAAGCTGGCCCTTTTCTTTCCTGGAAATTGAGTTGTCACCAGTCAGGTTAGAACACAGGAGCAGGAAAATCACCCTAGTCTCTTCTTTTTAATGGAAAGGACTTAGTTGTCTTGTAGAAAACTTGCTTTAAAAATTGATGTCTCTGAGGCTGAGATAAACAGGATAAACTGAAGGGGGCAAGGAGCAGGGGTCAGCAAATGTATTATTGCCAGTTTCACACTTACTAGATGTCTGAACCTTCCCAGATTTCTTAAGCTCTCTAAACCTTAAGTTTTCTCATCTCTAAAATGGGAGTCTTGGTGGTATTTCAATTTTTGGAAAGAAAATGTTTCATACGTAGCCTTGAAATAAAGAGCAGCATGCCTAATAAATTGTTAAATTTTCTTATCTCCCCTCAAGAGGAACATTCGTTAATAGATTAGAAGATATATTTTAGTAACCATAGCATGCCTTGTGGAAAATCCCATGGATGGAGGAGCCCGGAAGGCTGTAGTCTATGGGGTTGCTGAGGGTTGGACACGACTGAGTGACTTCACTTTCACTTTTCACTTTCATGCATTGGAGAAGGAAATGGCAACCCACTCCAGTGTTCTTGCCTGGAGAATCCCAGGGACGGGGGAGCTTGGTGGGCTGCCATCTATGGGGTCGCACAGAGTCGGACACGACTGAAGTGACTTAGCAGTAGTAGCAACATGCCCTGAAATGCTCAGTTTTACCTCTGACTTATTAAATGCTTATATAATGATACTTAAATCAGAATCACATGGAAACCTTGTTGTAAATGCATTGTCTCCCCATATCAGGAGGTTGGGATTCAGCAATTTTGACAAGGAATCTGCATTTTTTTTTACCAACCTTGCTGATGATTTGGAGGCATGTCCAAACCTGAAACCCAACAAGTTAGGGCAATATCAGTATAATACCAGAAAAGAGTCATTTTGACTTACTCTAATAATGTTATCATTAAAGTAGATTAAAAGATACATCCAACCAGTTAATAAAATTACAAATCTAGGCTTTAAAAAATGTAAGTACTGCTGAAATCTCTTAGTGATTCAATTTAGCTAAGCCATGAAGTAGAAACTGTAAAGCTTCTTGATTTCACAGATGGTAAAATTCCAGTTCAAATGTCATGCCTCTCAGTGAAACCTCCCTGACAGTCTCATCCTCCTGTGTGGGATTAATTAAATCTCTTGATTTCTGGCTGTTAGCAAATTGTATTTAGATTCACTGTTTACATGGCCCTACCTACCATGAGCTTCTGGAGGGGGAAACACTAACCACGCGATCGATCTTCTCCCTTTTTCCACATAGTACCAGGCACACACGAACCATTAAGTAAATGAGTACTGAATTTCACCATAAATTTCTTAAACTAACTTACACTTATTTTATACAACTAAGAATATGTAGAAAATTTAGATGTAACTACTGGCAGCATTTTGATATATTTGTTTGAATATGCAAGTCCATTCATCTCTTTAAGAAAAGATGTTTCCTAATCTCAAGTTGTTTCTCCTACGAAGGAAAAGTGAAGCAATTTGCTTAAAAACTTCCCCCTAAGTTAAATACTGATTTAGCAACTCTTATTAATATAATCCCCTCTTCTCTACTGTGTAACTGTTTTTAAATGGATTGGCAATGGATGAATAATAAGCAACTCCTTTTACAAATATTTAAAGACACCATTCAAACAAAACAAAAACCTCTTTCCACATCGATGTAGTGAGGCCTTAATTATTCTTCCTAAGCACACAGTATTATAAAACATGGAATACATACACTCAGTTTACCTCCTGCTGAAATGACATGAGAGAAGGTTCTAGTGAAGTGCTGAAGGGCACCGGTAATTGCTCCCTCACTTGTTATGCCTCTAAATCAGCAGATGAGCCAGAAGCAAAGTGGCAGCAGTGGCAACAGCATTGGGTTTTGCGGAGATGTGGCTTCCGTGAGCTGTTCCCTCTCCTTAGGGAGCTCACAGTCTGTGGAGGAGGCAGATACGTGAAAAATTAATTGCCAGGTAAGGTGAAAAACGCCTTGTGGAAGATACAGAGCTGTGCTATGGGAGAGAAGAAAGAGGAAAAGCTGCCTGAGGATCAGGTCTGATAGACTGGAAAACATCTGACTGGGGTTTTAAAGGGTGAATAAGAACTCACCCAGAGATGTTCATAAGGTTAGGAATTATGTTTACTGAGCTTGCTTTTTAGGCAGTTCAGGTCTGCACCCTCAAAAAGAGTCTTTTAAAAAGTTTAACAATAATATATGAGCGTATGAGCCAATAAAGGATCAGGGAGAATACAGTCACCCCAGCAGATGCTAACAGCCCAGCAATAAGTTTAGATCACATAAAATCTAGGTATACTCATGAAAATGCAGGCAGCAGGATGACCAATTTACCAGTAGAGGAAAAAGGAAAGACACATTCATGAATTTTCCCATTTATAGTCCAGAGACACACTATGCTGTTTTTAAACAGCTGTTGTAATACACAAGATTTTATTTAGACCACATCACCTTAATTTTTATTTCTGCCTCATTCAGCTCAATGTAGGGACATTTGTTGGAGTCATAAATTGGGTATTTACTTAGATTACTTAGCGACACCTAGTGGCAGACACTGGGACCAAAGGCTACTTTAGCAGTGAAGCGTGTGCATCTATCTTCACGTTTTGCTCCATGAAAGCCCTCATACTCCAAGTGTTCTTTTCAACTCATTCTAATGACATGCAGTGGTTAATTTTATGTGTCAACCTGACTGGGCCAGTGGGCTTCCAGATGAAAAATTATTACTGGGTGTGTATGTAAGAATGTTTCTGATGAGAATAACATTTGAATCAGGGCACTCTACAGTAAAGTAGATCGCCCTCTCCAAAGTGAGCGAGCACCATTTCTTGAGGACCTGAATAGGAAAAAAAAAAGGCAGAGAAAGAAGGAATTATCCCCTTTGCTTCCTGTCTATCTGTTTGAACTGGGACTTTGATCTTCTCCTGCCCTTGGACTGGGGTTTATATTATACCATCCGCTCCCCTGGCTCTCAGGCATTCAGACTCAGACTGGAATTATACCACTGGCTTCTCTGGGCCTCCAGCTTGCAGACAGCACATTGTAGGACTTCTCAGCTTCCATAACTGCATGAGCCAACTCTCCATAACAAATCTTTCCATATCTAAAGCTATATACACAGCTATATATCTTACTGGTTCTGTTTCTTCAGACAACTCTAATGCTAGATTCTAAAGCAAATCCATGCAAGCAGCTTGACCTGAAATAGAAGTGATAAGAGAAAGAGAAGAACAATAAGGATGGAGAGAGGAGAAAAGACCTCTGGTTGAAACTGAAGAACTGTTTTAAAGTTGCAGAAGAGCCAAGGTCAGTTATGAGGGTATTTATTATTTGGCCACATTCATAAGAAGAAATGGGGCTTCCCAAGTGGTGCAGTGGTAAAAAGTCCACCTGCTAATACAGGAGATGCAAAAGACATGGGTTCAATCTCTGGGTTGGGAAGATCCCCTGGAGTAAAGAATGGACAACCCACTCCAGTATTCTTGCCTGGAAAATCCCATGGACAGTGGAGTCTGGTGGGCTATAGTCCATGGGGTCACAAAAGAGCCAGACACGGCCTAGCACACAGCACACACACACACATAACAAGAAATAGAGAGAGAAGGCCATCTGCTGATTCAGAAGATGTAATGAGAACCTCTGGCAGTCTGAAGAAGAAAGATTCAATATTTTGTTCCTATCTTTTCCACTCAGATTTGAGAATATAGAATAAACATATCTATGATAATTTCAAAGTCCAAGATACATTCAAATGTAGACTTTAAAAAAATTATTTTCATAAATTATAAAATGCCTTTCACACATCTCAATCTCTGTCCCCTCTGTCCCTTCTTTATTCACCTTATCACGTCCACTTGCTTTTCCCACTAAACGGATGTCTTGAGATGTGAACATTAATCTCATTTAGAGCAACATTCAGTGTTGCTCTAAAAATAAAGTGGTGATTTGCTACCCTGGCATATCCTGTCAGAAAACCAATCAATCTACCAAAGTAATAATGAAGCAAAACAAGTACAGTCATTAGTAAAATGAATTTTAAAAACAAAAGTATAACAAAGTTATGAAGTGAGGGTGCGTGTGACAACTTTACGTGAGTTGAAGGTCTGAATCCTAGACAAATCTCATCCAAGGGTTCTGTGGGAACTCAAATAAGAAGCTGCTGCCTTAAATCTTTGAGAAAACACACAGAAAAGGAATAATGTTACAAGACTGGACTCAATTTTAAAAACTAGAACAGATTTCTGAGAATGCAGATCAGGGAACCCTCAACATGGTTTTATTGGTTAGTCCCTAAGTCATATCCAAATCTTTGCAACCCCATGGGCTTTATAGCCTACCAGGCTCCTCTGAACATGGGCTTTCCCAGGCAAGAATACTAGAGTAGATTGCCATTTCATTCTCCGAGGGATCTTCTCAACTCAGGGATCAAAACTGCGTCTCCTGCATTGGCAGGTGGATTCTTTACCACTGAGCCACCTGGGAAGGCCAAGAGGAGCTGGCTCTGTTTTTCATGGTCCAGTTCCCTTTCCAACAGTAGGGTTCATCACGTATGTGTTTAGCCCTTTACATTTCTGGGCCCATAGGAACTTTATCTGAAACATTAGGAGCTACTTGCTCCTTGGAGGTGGAATTCAGAGATGGTGCTGTGTGGAGCAGCCTTGATTCTGAGGTCCAAGTGTTTTGTGGGCACCTGGGTGAACTGAAGTGTTTCTGAGACACCAAAATACCAGGCAGCAAGACTGATTCTAACCTCTGCCTATTGAGGGTGTGTGGCATCTATCGGTCTCCATCTCTTTCCCAGAGGACTGAGCAAAGTAGGGAATGACCATGAGGATTCTCCACATTTTTAGAGGATCTTCCCAAAAGCCATGAAACATGGCAGTGGGATTTCAGGCAGGTGTTGGGAGATATTTGGAGGAGAAGAGAAGCATTGTATTGTGTCCTAAATAAAACTGACATGAAAGTCTTTATTTTATGAAAACCTCCTGTTACTTATATTTTTAACATTTAAGAAAACAGTGACAAAAATCAGATACCTGTTAATATTTAACAGCCCTACTTTAAAGTGGTGCTTTATCCTAAATAATACTGGGCAAGTAGCAATCATTTATTAATATTTTGGTTAAAAAAACATGATATTTTCAAGTTGTTACAAAAATAATTAACTGTTAAAATACACATTATAATACATGGATACTTAATCCCAATCCTTACATGTCCTTACCAGCAAAAGATAATATGGTTTTATTTCCTCAGAACAGAGTCTGACCTGTGCTATCTTTTCCCATGGAGTCACTTTGAATAAAAACGTGCTTGACTGAATGGCAATACAAAGTTGAAGTATTTTGTCATTGTCAACATTATTAACATCAATAACATTTATTAAAATCAATGCATGAATATACTACAAAATGTTTCAAAAATAAGATAGATTAGTAGACACATGGGAGGAATAATAGATAGAGATATGTGATAGTGGAAGTAGAGTGCAGTGTTTATGGTAGAACCTAGGTGGTGGGTACATGGGTGTTCACTTTTAAATCCTTTCAACTTTGTTATATGTTTTAAAATTTTCATAATGGTATATTGGGAAAAAGTCAGTGGGAAGCAAAACAAAATAGTTCTATGATTAAAAAAATTAATGTATGGGATTTCTTCAGAATTATTTTACCAGATATTCATTTGATAAAGACAACTACAAGAAGTCTTTCCTAATATTGACAATAGTCAACACAGCTTGATCTTCATGAAAAAGGAAGGATATATATGTGTTTATCTGAATTATCAATATATATGTGAATGTATTTACCTGGATTATCTATATGTAGGTATACACTTGCATATACATGTATATATATGTATGTGTGTACATATGTATTAGAGAATACAAAGAATGAAGGGGTGATAAAGAATAAGATAAAGGAACCATGAAAAACTGCAAAAGCTTTAAACAGATCTGAAAGGTGAAGTCTGACTATTTTAGATTAGAAAAGCCACCAAAAGAAGTTCTGTCTAAATATGTTGACGGAAACCCAGGATGAATTGCCTGGTAACTATACCAGCGCAAGATGAGTATGAAAATGCACTTTCATGTTTCTACTAGGGTCAGGGGATTTAACGATCTGCTCCCCTCACCGAGGATCAGATTCACCGGTGAGACACTGACACGTTCACCCCTTTAAAGCTCGTATTCAGTGCGTCTGGGATGGGACTTGGGCATCCATGTTGTTATTAATGCCAGAGGAGATTCAATCCATGCACAACTGGTTTTGAGCACTATTTCTTTGCCCCTGAAGCTGCAGACAGCAAATTATTTCTTAGTCATGAGAGCAGCAGACCTATAAATTTCTCTTTAAATTATTAGTCCTCGCTGTTCTTTCCTCCCATTTCGTTCAGCTCTGTTCTGTTAGTTGAAAGGTTGTTATTTTCTCTAGGGCTCCAATAAACCATCCTTTCAAACTTGAAGAAAATACATTTATAAGATCTAATTGTGGTCTTTAAAAGAAAAAAAGACTTGAAATACAGAAGAGGAAGTTGGTCAAACAGGGCTTCAAAGGAGAAATAAACATGTAGGGAAAGGGGAGAAGAAGGGCAGTATGGGCTCACAAAGCCTAGGGAAATACTTTTTTGTCACAATGAAGGACTCTTTAGAGATCTGAAGTAGAATATCACCAGCTAGCCAGGTTCAGAAGAGTGGAGGGTGATCACACATGGCACTGTGCCCACAAGTTCTGGTTTATGTCTACAGGGCCAGGGTAATTGTTAACAACAGTCCTTTACTGACTTTAGACAATAAATTACAAGGTCACCCCAAGGTTAAGTAAGAGTAATCAGAAGATCCGATTATAAATATATAAATATAGACTTTAGCAAGTTTCTTAACCTCCAAGCCTTTGCACCTTCATTTGTACCTTGAGAGTGCTATCTTGAAGATTGTCGTGAGGCTTAAATCAAGGTGAGATGCCTGGCTCCAAGGTTGCCACTGTGTGGGGGGGTCAACAAGCAGCAGTGGTTCATCCCACGGCTTGGAACCCAGGCTGCCTAAAGCAGATCAAGACTTCATCACCTCTGTGCACTGAGAGTTGGAACAATTTCCTTGCCCTCTCAATTTCTCAGTTTCTTTTCTATAAAATGTATATAAGGAGAGTCTTTGCCTAGCAGAATTTGTTTTATAGATAAAATGAGTAAGAATAAGCATAGTGCCTTGAACAATATTTAGCACATAGTATCAGTTCAGTCACTCAGTCGTGTCCAACTCTTTGCAACCCCCTGGACTGCAGCACGCCAGGCTTCCCTGTCCATCATCAACTCCTGGAGCTTGCTCAAACTCATGTCCATCAAGTCAGTGATGCCACCCAACTATCTCATCCTCTGTCGTCCCCTTCTCCTCCTGCTTTCAATCTTCCCCAGCATCAGGATCTTTTCCAATGAGTCATTCTTCACATCAGGAGGCCAAAGCATTGGAGATTCAGCTTCAGCATCAGTCCTTCCAATGAATATTCAGAACTGATTTCCTTTAGGATTGACTGGTTTGATCTCCTTGCAGTCCAAGAGATTCTCAAGAGTCTTCTCCAACACCACAGTTGAAAAGCATCAATTCTTTGGTGCTCAGTTTTTGTTTTTGTTTTTATGGTTCAACTCTCATATCCATATATGACTACTGGAAAAACCACAGCTTTGACTAGACGGACCTTTGTTGGTAAAGTAATATCTTTTTCAATATGCTGTCTAGGTTGGTCATAGCTTTTCTTCCAAGGAGTAAGCATCTTTTAATTTCATGGCTGCAGTCACCATCTGCAGTGATAGTGGATATTCAGTAAATATATTATTATTAATCAAAAGAGATTTAGATTTTTAATCTCATACCTTGTGGATAAAATGACATCTTATCACTTAATTTGAAGGTTTTCGTGTGGTACAAAAATATTTAGGGCAATACTAAGACTCATAAACTACTGGCTTCCATTTTGACCTTCTCCATTCTATTATTCTACATTCATGAACTAGAGCTATTCTTTCTCCTTTTAAAACTGTGTCTGTGGTTTGTTTGTTTGCATAAGCACTCAGAACCTCTTCCAATTTGTTCTCCTGCTGTCCCTACTGTCCTAATTCCCATTCTAGGAGAGTGAACCCCACAGGGCAACATCTGGGCATGACCTTGCTGTCCCTGCCTTCTTCATGAGATGAAGCATTGGGGAAGGAATAAAAGAGCATGGACTATGTGTTAAACAGGTGACTGTGCCCAGAAACTAAAGGGAAACTGACAGCAGAGAATTTGTTTCAACCAAATTTTTCAGCCCAAAGGAGCTAGAAAGAAACACAGCATCTAAGTTATAGGGAGGAGGGAGTTTCCTTCTCTTTATGTAAGTAAAATAAGGGGGCAGGCTAATATCAGAGATGGATTAATACTTATTTATTCATATAACTACATCCTTCAATGCATAGACAATTGGAAAACTAATTGCCATGTTTAATTTTATTAGTTTTTATTAATAGAAAAAACTTTTTATATTGTTTTATTAGCTCACACTGGTAGCTACTTCTAGTGAGTCAAAGAAATATGCCTAACTTATAAACAGTTTATTGAAAGAACTTAACTCAGTGGGATACAAGCAGTTTGCAACTTTGTTGTCTAAAATATTCTTTCAACCTGTTTTTCCCCACCCCTGGATGAAATCTTGGTTATTCTCAGATAATAAATCATGAGTTTCATTTTCAACACACGCATGCACACACACATACACACACACACATACACATACACACATGCTCTCTCTCTCTCTCTCCAGAGTAATATTAATATTTCAAACTCTTATCTGATTTAAAAGTTTTACCTTTCCCTGGCCTGAAATGACCCTATTTCCTAATAAGGTCACATTCTGAGGTATTGGGGGTTAGGACTGCAACATATATTTTTGGTGAACCTGGTTTAATCCATAATATGCCTGCATACTATTTCACTGCCTCTCTGAGAAACGTTAAGAGCAATGGAAGTCTTGAGAGCAGAGAGAACAAATTATTTTGAACAATAAAGAGTGAATCCTACAAACCACCTTGAAACAACAATTTGCATTATTTCTACCTTCTGTCACAAAGTTTTACTCAAAATGTATTCTTTAAACAATGGCCATCTTAATAAAGATGCTTCTACCATGATGAAGTTTAACAGAAGCAAAGCCTTACACTCAATAAAATGTGTATTTTTACATTAGGGATTTGACTGTACTATATGGAAAAGAAAGGTTAATTTGACCAATACTGGGAGAGAGAGCAGACACGCAAGTCCAGCTTTGGGTAACTAATTGTCTACGTTTAACCAAAGGGTTGTGTAGTGCTGACTCCAAACAGTGGTAGAGAAAGCCAGTTCTCCACAAACAATCTGTGTTTCATTTTCCAGAGTATGGAGCTGTTACACAGAGATTCTGTGACTACTGCTTACCAGTGGAATGTGAGCTGAAGTGACATGTGTTAACTTCCAGGTTGCATGATCTCACTTTCCATCCATCAGCTGGAACAGAGGACATCAAGGCTCTAGAGGCATAAGATGGGAGGAATCCAATGAGTGAATCACTGTGTAAAGGAAAACTGCCCACCAATCAGGGCACTCATTAGATCGTGAGGTTTGGTAGGTATAACTCTCAGCTTAGGGTTTGCGTGGTGCAGTAGGTGGTGCTATCCTGCCTAGTTAATACAGAAAGTTGCCCCTTAACACAGAGTACACTGCAACAAAAACCAAATTACACTGGTTTGGAGGTCAAGTGCAGGCAGTGAGGAAAGATTTTGCAGATTGGAAAAAGTGGAAATCAATACTATAACAGGGGCAAAATATTTGGTAAAATTGCCACTTGTCATAATTCAGACAGACTAAATGCTTATGAGCCTGTGTCTTTAGGAAAAGTGGTTGGAAAGACTATTACTGTGTGGCACCTTTTCTTTCTGCTTTTAGCAAAATACAGCAAAACAAACAAAAAACAACATTACACAAAAATAGGCTGATTTGAAATCACAGCTGGAAATCAAAAAGGTGAAAAAGCTAACTCCTCTAGAATCTAAGAAGTAGAAAACTGAAAAATAAAACCTTTGAGAAACAGAAGACTGTTAAGAATCCTAAGGTAAAGTGATTCAGTCCCATAGCAAAAATCAGCATAAAGCTACTGAAGCCTATTCTTTGAATGTGTCCAAAGCAGATACTATTAAGGTGGAAAACAGGGGCTTGGAGAGAGGAAACAGTCGTATATTTAAGTCATATGACCCTTATGAATTAATTTGGGATGTGATTCCTGATACATGGGACTGAATGGAAACAAATAGATCAAAATTCTACTATGTTTCTGAGGGCTCCTTGCTGCCCACCCCCCAAAAAAACCCACTATAGTAGTCCACCATTATTCAAGTCTTCAGGAAGCTTCCATAAGCCTCTTATCCTTATCCATCAGAGGGCAGACAGAATGAAAATCACAATCACAGAAAACTAACCAAACTGATCACATGAATCACAGCCTTGTCTAACTCAATGAAACTATGAGCCATGCCACGTAGGGCCACCCAAAACAGACGGGTTACGGTGGAGAGTTTTAACAAAATGTGGTCTAATGGAGAGGGGAATGGCAAACCACTTCAGTATTCTTGCCTTGAGAACCCCATGAATAGTATGAAAAGGCAACAAGATATGACACTGAAAGATGAACTCCCCAGGTTGGTAGGTGCCCAATATGCTACTGGAGAAGAGTGGAGAAATAAATCCAGAAAGAATGAAGAGGCAGAGCCCAAAAGAAAAAAACACCCAGCTGTGGATGTGACTGGTGATGGAAGTAAAGTCCGATGCTGTAAACGGCAATATTGCATAGGAAGCTGGAATGTTAGGTCCATGAATCAAGGTAAATTGGAAGTGGTCAAACAGGAGATGATAAGATTACACTGACATTTAGTAATCAGTGAACTAAAATGGACTGGAATGGGTGAATTTAATTCAGATGACCATTATATCTACTACTGTGGGCAAGAATTCCTTAGAAGAAATGGAGTAGCCTTCACAGTCAACAGAAGAGTCTGAAATGCAGAACCTGGGAGCAATCTCAAAAACTACAGAATGATCTCTGTTTGTTTCCAAGGCAAACCATTCAATATCACAGTAATCCAAGTCTATGTCCTACCACTAAAGTCAAAGAAGCTGAAGTTGAATGGTTCTATGATAACCTACAAGACCTTCTAGAACTAACACCCCTAAAAGATGTTCTTTTCATCATAGGGGACTGGAATGCAAATATAGGAAGTCAAGAGATACCTGGAGTAACAGGAAAGTTTGGCCTTGGAGTACAAAATGAAGCAGGGCAAAGCTAACAAGAATTTTGCCAAGAGAACTCACTGGTCATAGCAAACACCCCTCTTCCAACAACACAAGAGATGACTCTACAAATGAACATCACCAGACTGTCAATACTAATCAGATTGATTATATGCTTTGCAGTTGAAGATGGAAAAGCTCTATATAGTCAGCAAAAACAAGAGCAGGAGATGACTGTGATTCAGATCATGAACTCCTTATTGCCAAATTCAGACTTAAATTGAAGAAGTAGAGAAAACTACTGGATCATTCAGGTATGACCTAAATCAAATCCCTTAGGATTATACAGTAGAAGTGAAAAATAGATTCAAGGGATTAGATCTGATAGACAGAGTGCCTGAAGAACTATGGACGGAGGTCTGAAACACTGTACAGGAGGCAGTGATCAAAACCATCTAGAAGAAAAATGCAAAAAGGCAAAATGGTTGTCTGAAGAGGCCTGACAAACAGCTATGAAAAGAAGAGAAGTGAAAGGCAAAGGAGAAAAGGAACGATATATCCATTTGAATGCAGATTTCCAAAGAACAGCAATGAAAGATAAGAAAGCCTTCCTCAGTGATCAATGCAAAGTAATAGAGGAAAACAATATAATGGGAAAGACTAGAGATTTCTTCAAGAAAATTAGAGATACCAAGGAAATATTTCATGCAAAGATGGGCACAATAAAGGACAGAAACAGAACGGACCTAACAGAAGCAGAAGATATCAAGAAGAGGTGGCAAGAATACATAGCACTATACAAAAAAAGATCTTAATGACCCAGATAGCCATGATAGTGTGATCCCTCACCTGGTGCTGGACATCCTGGAGGGTAGAGGTCAAGTGGGCCTTAGGAAGCATCACTAGGGACAAAGCTAGTGGAGGTGATGGAATTTCAGTTGAGCTATTTCAAATCCTAAAAGATGATGCTGTGAAAGTGCTGCACTCAATATGCCAGCAAACTTAGAAAGCTCAGCAGTGGTCAAAGGACTGTAAAAGTTCCATTTTCATTCCAATCCCAAAAGAAAGGCAATGCCAAAGAATGTTCAAACTACTGCACAGTTGTGCTCATCTCACACGCTAGCAGAGTAATGTTCAAAATTCTCCAAGCCAGGCTTCAACAGTACATGAACCAAGAACCTCCAGATGTTCAAGTTGGATATAGAAAAGACTCATCTCACACGCTAGCAGAGTAATGTTCAAAATTCTCCAAGCCAGGCTTCAATAGTACATGAACCAAGAACTTCCAGATGTTCAAGTTGGATATAGAAAAGACGGAAGAACCAGAAATCAAATTGCCAACATCCGATGGATCATAGAAAAAGCAAGAGAATTCCAGAAAAACATCTACTTCTGTTTCATTGACTATGCTAAAGCCTTTGACTGTGTGGATCACAACAAACTGTGGAAAATTCTTAAAGGGATGGGAATACCAGACCACCCTACCTGCCTCCTGAGAAATCTGTATGCAGGTCAAGAAGCAACAGTTAGAACTGGACTTGGAATGACGAACTGGTTCCACATTGGGAAAGGAGTATGTCAAGGTTGTATATTGTCACCTTGCTTATTTAACTTATTTGTAGAGTACATCATGCAAAATGCCGGGCTGGATGAAGCACAGTCTAGAATAAAAATTGCCATGAAAAATATCAAATTGCTAGGAAAAATAACCTCAGATATGCAGATGACATCACCCTTATGGGAGAAAGCAAAGAGGAACTAAAGAGTCGCTTGATAAAAGTGAAAGAAGAGAGTTAAAAAGCTGGCTTAAAACTCAACATTCAAAAAACGAAGATCATGGAATCCAGTCCCATCACTTCATGGCAAATAGATGGGGAAACAATATAAACAGTGACAGACTTTATTTTCTCGGGCTTCAAAATCACTGCAGATGGTGACTGTCGCCATGAAATTAAAAGATGTTTGCTCCTTGGAACAAAAGCTATGACCAACCTAGAAAGCATATTAAAAAGCAGAGACATTACTTTGCCAACAAAGGTCCGTCTAGTCAAGGCTATGGTTTTTCCAGTGGTCATGTATGGATGTGAGAGTTGGACTATAAAGAAAGCTGATCACCAAAGAATTGATGCTTTTGAACTGTGGTGTTGGAGTAGACTCTTGAGAGTCCTTTGGACTGAAAGGACACCAAACCAGTCAATCCTAAAGTAAATCAGTCCTGAATATTCATTGGAAGAACTGATGATGAGGCTGAAGGTCCAATGCTTTGGCCACTTGATGTGAAGAACTGACTCACTGGGAAAGACCCTGATGCTGGGAAAGAATGAAGGCAAGAGAAGGGGATGGCAGAGGATGAGATGGTTGGATGGCATCACCAACAAGATTGACATGAGTTTGAGCAAGCTCCAGGAATTGGTGATGGACAGGGAAACCTGGCATGTCACAGAGTCGGACACGACTGAGTGACTGAACTGAATTCAAGTCTTAAAACCCTGGGAACCCTAAACTTCCACGGGTGAAATAATTAACAGTGAAAACTCTACAGATCTTTTGAATAATTCCTAAATTCCACTTCAGATGGGCCATGGCGAGTATTAAGGGGAAAAAGAATTTTTCAGAAAATGAGGACAGGTTCCACAGAGCATAACAGTTTCTCCCTGAGACAGAATAAGAAGGCTCTAATCTAGAAACGCTACCCACTCCCCACCCAGATGCGTCCTGGATCCTTTCGGTACACTCCCATTAATTTTTTTAATGATGTTCTGTTTTTCCTGGTTTGTTTTGGACTTCTGTTGTCACAGTCCTAGAATCAGATATTATTCCAAGGAGTTCAACTTCATCTTTGTGGGCAATGGCATTTAGTAACCAAAATAGTTGTACTTATTTCTATTGAGAGGTCTTTATTTCTAGGCTCTTTCTGCAGGCAACCTGGGGTACTGAAGGGGTGAGAGATATATTTATTTATATCTTACTGTCCATGAGTTTATGCTAATATCTCCAATTGCAGTCAGCTCCAGATGGTTCAATCATCCTGCTATCCATATTGTAGCTCTTAAAGTGAAAAAACTGGCTCCAGTTTTCTCACTGTATTTATTCATTTGTTCAATCTTGATTTTGCACAGAAACTTTCATGTTGCTAGCCCATACCACTACTGCAAAAAACAAACAAACAAAAAACATTAATTGAAATTCATATCTGTTTCTAATCCTTTTTGTCTTCAATCTGATAAAAGACAAAAAATCAATGTATATATTCAAAAGTCACTTGGTTATTCATTTTATCTATTCAGTTTGACTTTGTTACTAATTTGGAAGAGTCAAGTTTATGTGTTTCTGTTTATATACCATTTTGAAGACTTTTCATATCCTTGTTAATGCGATTATACTATTTTTTATTATGTTCCAATTCTCACCCATCTCCTCATTCTTTTCCCATCCACTCATATAGGAGAGCAATTTCACTATTTTGGTTTCTCCTTCCCACATTTATTTTTGCACATTCATGTTGTATAAACTATGGTATATCCTACAGTTGAGTACCATGAAGGTATATAAAATAACGAGAAATATCTCTACAGACTGATATGGAATAATTTCTATGGTATACTATGCATACTATGAAGTAACGCTCAAAATTCTCCAAGCCAGGCTTCAGCAATATGTGAACCGTGAACTTCCAGATGTTCAAGCTGGTTTTAGAAAAGGCAGAGGAACCAGAGATCAAATTGCCAACATTCACTGGATCATCAAAAAAGCAGGAGAGTTCCAGAAAAATATCTATTTCTGCTTTATTGACTATGCCAAAACCTTTGACTGTGTGGATCACAATAAACTGTGGAAAATTCTGAAAGAGATGGGAATACCAGACCACCTGACCTGCCTCTTGAGAAACCTATATGCAGGTCAGGAGGCAACAGTTAGAACTGGACATGGAACAACAGACTGGTTCCAAATAGGAAAAGGAGTACATCAAGGGTATATACTGTCACCCTGCTTATTTAACTTATATGCAGAGTACATCATGAGAAATGCTGGGCTGGAAGAAACACAAACTAGAATCAAGACTGCTGGGAGAAATATCAATAACCTCAGATATGCAGGTGATACCACCCTTATGGCAGAAAGTGAAGAGGAACTAAAAAGCCTCTTGATGAAAGTGAAAGAGGAGAGTGAAAAAGTGGGCTTAAAGCTTAACATTCAGAAAACGAAGATCATGGCATCTGGTCCCATCACTTCATGGGAAATAGATGGGGAAACAGTGGAAACAGGGTCAGACTTTATTTTTGGGGGGCTCCAAAATCACTGCAGATGGTGACTACAGCCATGAAATTAAAA
>NW_011494735.1:5385461-5395034 GCF_000754665.1 Bison bison bison | reverse complement strand
GGGACTGGGGGCAGGAGGAAAAGGGGATGACAGAGGATGAGATGGCTGGATGGCATCACCAACTCAATGGACATGAGTTTGAGTGAACTCCGGGAGTTGGTGATGGACAGGGAGGCCTGGCATCCTGCGATTCATGGGGTCACAAAGAGACACGACTGAGTGACTGAACTGAACTGAACTGATGAAGGGAAAATGCAAAGTGCAAAAGAATAATAGTTCTTAATAAGATAATAAACTATAATATGTTAACCTAATAATAGAATTGGGAGAGTAGAGATCTCTTCAAGAAAATTAGAGATACCAAGGGAATATTTCATGCACAGATGGGCACAATTAAGGACAGAAACAGCAAGGACCTAACAGAAGCAGAAGAGATTAAGAAGAGTCAGGAAGAATACAGAGAAGAATTATACAAAAAAAGGTCTTAATGACCCAGATAACCACGATAGTGTGGTCATTCACCTAGAGCCAGACATCCTTGAGTGTGAAGTGAAGTGGGCCTTAGGAAGCATCAGTATGAACAAAGCCAGTAGAGATGATGGAATTCCAGCTATTTCAAATTGTAAAAGATGATGCCATTAAAATGCTGTACTCAACATGCCAGCATTTCCAATATTTGGAAAACTCAGCAGTGGTCACAGGACTGCAAAAGGTCAGTTTTCATCCCAAAGAACGGCAATGCCAAAGAATGTTCAAACTACTGCACAATTGCACTCATCTCACATACTAGCAAAGTAATGCTTAAAATCCTTCAAGCTAGGCTTCAACAGTATATGAACTGAAAACTTTCAGATATACAAGCTGGATTTAGAAAAGGCAGAGGAACCAGAGATCAAATTGCCAACATCCATTGGATCATTGAAAAAGCAAGAGAATTCCAGAAAAAAAAAAAAATCTACTTCTGCTCTATTGATTATGCCAAAGCCTTTGACTCTATGGATCACAACAAACTGTGAAAAATTCTGAAAGAAATGGGAATACCAAACCACCTGACCTGCCTCCTGAGAAATCTGTATGCAGGTCAATCAAGAAGCAAGTTAGAACTGGACATGGAACAACAGACTGGTTTCAAATTGGGAAAGGATTATATCAAGGCTGTATACTGTCACCTTGCTTATTTAACTTATACACAGAGTAGATCATGCAAAATTCTAGGCTAGATGAATCACAAGCTAGAATCAAGACTGATGGGAGCAAACCAACAGCCTCAGATATGCAGATACCACTGTAATGGCAGAAAAGGAAGAACTAAAAGTCTCTTGATGAGGGTGAAGGAGGAGAGTGAAAAAGCTGGCTTAAAACTCAACATTCAAAAAATGATCATGGCATCCGGTCCCATCACTTCATGGCCAATAGATGTTGAGAAAGTGGAAACAGTGACAGATTTTATTTTGGGGGGCTCCAAAAATCAGTGCGGCAGTAATTGCAGCCATGAATTAAAAGACTCTTGCTCCTTGGAAGAAAACCTGTGACAAACCTTTAGTGTTGGTCGCTCAGTCGTGGCTGCCTCTTTGCAACCCCATGGACTGCAGCCCACCAGGCTCCTGTGTCTGCGAGATTTTTCAGGCCAGGATACTGGAGTGGGTTGCAATTTCCTTCTCCAGGGGATCTTCCCAACCCAGGGACTGAACCCAGGTCTCCTGCACTGCAGGTAGACTCTTTTACTGACTGAGCTACAAGGGAAGCCTACAGATGACAAACCTAGACAGCATATTAAAAAGCAGGGGCATCACTATGCCCACAAAGGTCCATGAAGTCAAAACTATGGTTTTTCTAGCAGTCATGTACAGATATGAGAGTTGGACCATAAAGAAGGCTGAGCACCGAAGAATTGATGCTTTCAAATTGTGGCGCTGGAGAAAACTCTTCAGAGTCCCTTGGATAGCAACAAGATCAAACCAGTCAATCCTAAAGGAAATCAACCCTGTATATTCTTTGAAAGGCCTGATGCTGAAGCTGAGGCTCCAATACTTTGGTCACCTAATGTGATGAGCCAAACTTATTGGAAAAGACTCTGATGCTGGGAAAGACTGAGGTCATGAGGAGAAGAGGGTGACAGAGGTGAAGTGTTTGGATGGCATCACCAACTCAGTGGACACGAGTTTGAGCAAACCCATGGGAGATATTGATGGACAGAGAAGCCTGGCATGCTGCAGTTATGGGGTCACAAAAAGAGTCGGACATGAGCTGACTGAACAACAACAATAACAGAATATAATATGTTAACTTTTGTGTAAAGGAAATAAAAATATTCATGAACATGCAAAGAGAAATATAAGAAGAATAAATCAGAAACTAATGAGATTAACTTTCATAAAGACAGCCTTTTGTATTAAAGTCTATTTTTTCTATTTTTAATATAGGCACCTCATCTTATTTTTGTTAGTATTAGCTTTGTATATCTTCCCCATCTTTAAGCCTGGCCATTTCTGTGTGTGGCACTGAAATAGGGCACTGCTCAACTCTTTTAACAGAACCTGATGTACAGAGGTCCTTGACCGACAACCTCCAATTGCTGCACTTTCAAATCCACCACAATTTTCCCACCAAGGACATGCTTCATCAGAGATGTTCTCAGCCAAGGACTGAGAACAGTGTAGGTAGTAGAGACTGGCCACTGAAGCCCAATATGGGGGTCTCTCTAATGATTCTTCTTTGCTATGGACTCCTTTGGTCTTAGGGCTTCCCTGGTGGCTCAGCAGTAAAGAATCTGCCTGCAATGCAGGAGCTACAGGAGGCATGGGTTCAGGCCGTGGGTCCAGAAGATCCCCTGGAGGAGAGCATGGCAACCCACTCTATTGTTCTTGCCTGGAGAATCCCCATGGGCAGTGGAGCCTGGCAGGCTACAGTTCATAAGGTCACAGAAAGTTGGCCGCAACTGCGACCTAGCACAGCAGAGCACCATTGGTCTTTCTTGGAACTGTGCTGCTCTCTGAGGCTCCTACTATTCTTCTTTTCCTCTTAAGGGGTCTGACCTGCCTCGCTGTTTGAAGGCTCTCTCCTTATATTCCTACTCCCTTTCCCTAAATCTTCAGATAGGCATTTTTCCTAATAAATCTCTTACGCATCTGATCCCTTCCTTGTATAGGCTTCTCAGGAAACTGACAGTGTAAGAACATGCTGTGTCCCTTGTAAAACAATTTATATTTAATTTTTAAACCCAATATAGCATCCATTTAACTGGTTACCATAGTTTTATTATATTCCTTATGACAATAGAATTGCTTGTCCTTTTCTGTGTTGATTTCTATGCATCGTGGTTTTTTAGGATTTGATTTCTCCCTTTTATGTTCCTATGTTTAGGAAATTGTTCTTTCTATTGCCATTTGTTTCATCTTATATTTCCAGAGGTTCACCAAATGCATGTTTAAGGTCTAAAATTAAACACTACTTTATCCCTCTTCTCAAGTAATGCAAGCATCTTAAAACACTTTAAAGCTTCTCACTCCCACTCCACTCACAATTTACATGCTGTTCTTGTCCAGTACTTAGGTTTGCATTTTAACCTGTCACATTAGCATGCGGTATTCACTTTAGATTTATCTATATTCATGTTCTTTGTTCAACCTTTTTCTTTCCGTCCCAGACAATATTTTCCTTCCTCCCAGAGTACATATTTCCTCAGATGTTCTCATACAGGTCTATTGATGATAAAACTCGGTCATTGTTATCTGAAAATATATTTCTTTCACCTTCATTTTTAAAAGAGAGTTTTGATAGGTGTACTGTTGTAGGCTGACAGTCATTTTCTCAATAACATTTTGAAGACATTACTCAACTGGCTCCTGGCTCCCATCGTTGCCGTAAAGTTTGCCATAGACCTAATTATTGCTCCCTTGTGGTGATCGCTTTTTTCTCTCTGGCTGCTTTTTACTTTTGATAATAATCCATTTCATTATGATGTATCTGGATGTGCATTTCTTATATATGCAGCATAATTCTCTGAGATTCATAGCTATAACCTCTTCAAATGTTTCTCTTCTTTATCTTCTTCCTCTGAGACTAATTAGATATGTTGGACATTATCATTCTATATTCTATAGATCTCACCTTCTTTTTAAACATATTCCATATCTTTGTGTCATTGTGCTACATTCTGGATAATTCTGGTATTTTTTTTTTAGTTCACTAATTTCTCCATTGTGTATAATTTGTAGGTTAACTTTTCTCCTGGGCTATTTTTTTTTAACATATATTTCTTCATTTGTGGCATTCTACTGTGCTATGAAAAATTTTCTGTTGCTTGTTCATATTTGTGATTTTTATCTTTTATTTTTTGACTATTCCATAAGCTTCAAAATCTGAAGTTTCTAGAAGTCTAAATATGTATGTTTTCCACTGAATATTCCTTAAGGTGCCTTGATTCCATATGCGCTGGTCAATGTTTTATTGCAACCTCCTATTTGTCTTAATACATAGGAATTCTGCAGGCCTAACATGGATATATTTTCTATAGTAAAGTATATTTGTCTATTTCTGCCAAAAGTCAAAAGATGCTACAGATTCAGACAACTTTAACTCCCTTTTAGAATGTTATGCTAATAAAGAATCTCATTTTTTTTTTACTAATTGCTAATAGATAGATTTTACCTTTATTTTTTATTTCTTCTTAGATATGAAGGTTACCCAGGAATATATTTATTCCAAACTATTAGATATTTTCTTAGTCACTTTAAAAATATTTATAACTTTATTGAATATGATCAAAATTATGGCCTATAATATATATGCTGAAACTTTCATTAAAATTTTCTTTATGGTCAAGTGAATGTCCAATTTTTAACAAAGCTTTGTCAACATAATAACAAATGCATTGTCAGATATTTGGGTTTCTTGTCAATATATTCTATGTTGTCACTTATTTAGAGGTGTCAGAGCTCATGCTGAACTAGATACACTGAATTCTGCTGTAATGATTGCATTTCTGTCATGCATGCCTTGCATCTGTAACTTTTTGCTGTATATAATTATCTTGTTAGATGGCTTTGCAGCATATAGTTTGATAACTAGTTCATCTTATTCATAGGTGTGCTTTTAAAATCTTTCTGTATGGGTATCTGTATATGTGTGTATGTAAACTCTATCTCGAATTATATAAATATTTCCATCCCTACCTTTCATAATCAAATGAAAATTTCCCTACATCTTTGAAAATAAGACATCGAATATTACTCTCTTGTCCTCCCTCAACACTCCTAATGAGACTTTCAAAGAATGACTTAATTTTCCCCTTCTTTCCCAATGACCAACTCCTGGGTTTGCTTAAGTTATTCAATTGTTAAGAGTTCTAGGCTAGTATTAGAGGCTCTTTCCTCAAAATTTAAGAGTTCTTACTCAGTACTAACATTACATTCCCAGATAGTCTATCATTATCTATGTCTGGGTTAATTTTCATTGTTTACTACCAGGCCTTCCCTCAATATTTGTGGGACAAGGACAAGAGGACAAATGAATGTCCACATACTTCATGTATAAACAGATGATAAGTCAGGTTAAAAAACTATTAAATAAAATATGCTGTATTTTCCAGTGTTGGAAATGTATTTCTATAAAATGACAAAATCAAACAGTATAGGTAAAGCTATAGTTTTTAAAAGCCAGTAGCAAGGAATTCCCTGGCAGGGACTCTGTGTCTTCACTGCCAGGTTCAATCCTGAGACGAAAAATAAAATGTCATCACAAATATAAACATCAAATATAATTTCATCAAAAATTAAAATGTTTGCGTTTTCAAAAATATCCTTCAAATATAAACTACTCAAATTAAAACTAAAATATAATTTATAATTAAGAAAATCTTGAATTAAGCTTATTTTTAAAAGGCTGAGTTTTGATATAATTTTAAACATATAAGAAATCTTACTTTATCTTTTTCAAAAGTAAAACTATTCTCTATTTTTACTATTCAGTTTCCATCTAGTATCAAAGATTTCAAAATACACAACCCACTTCATTCATAGTATGTCTAATCTACATATGTGCAGTTAAAAAGTAATTTGCATTGTTAATAATGCAAAATATTTCTCAGTCTCAATATTCAACTACTGCAAATAGTATGCTAATTTTTTGGTACCTACAGAGCCAGGAATTGGAAGAGAAGAGAAGCAAGAAAAAAAAATAAACCCTCAGTACTAGGGAAAAATGATACTTCAACATGGAAGAACTATTGCACTCATGTTATCTCAGAGGAAGTTTTGATAAATTAATTCCAATACTTTTTCCAAACCTAAGTTCTGTGTCCCGCATCCTCCATGCCCTGGGAGAGCTCTGGAGAAGCATGCTCCTGGACAATGCTCATCTCAACAGTGGGTATTTACCATGATGGTTTGTATACGCAGACTGTGAGCACTAGCCTTAAGCATCTAGGGATATCTAGCTCTAGGGCTATCCAGTAAATTCATTTCAGACTGTCATTTTCAGTCAATTTATTTCAGTCTGTCTGTGATCTAAGGAGCCCTGTAAAGCGTGAGGCCTAGGTGAGGTCCCTCTCACTTAGGTGTAAGACGAAGGAGGTCTCTGTTTTCCTCCCTTCTTCATATTCCCTTAAGAAAAGGAACATGCATTTTTCAGAATTCTTCAGATGGGGGTATATGGATATACTCCCTGAATTCTTGAATAGCTACAAATTTCCAGTGACAGCACCAGAAGAGAGGACAACTGGGCAGGATAGGATCTCTGAATATAGTTCTTTTTTGCTGCTGTTCATTTTCTTCTGTCTTTTGACTTTCAACTTTGAGATAATCTAATAATAATAGCAATATTAGTATCACTGCTAGTCTGTGTCAGGCGCAGTTCTAAGTTCTATATATCAGTTAACCACTGGTTATTTTAATCCTCATAAAACCTTATGGATTAAGTACCATTGTTATCACTATTCTATATGAGAAAACAGAAATACAGTTAAGTAATTTAATCAAGGTCACATAGGCAGTAAATGGAGAAACAGAAATAAAAACTAGACTGTGCATTTCAAGTCATTATGCTTAGCCTCTGTGCCCTGTTTCACTAATAACTTTTTAATTATTTCTCTTTGGGGGAGGTGTCTTATTTTTTCTGTCTGGAAGAATGAAAATTTTTCTTTTCATGCTTGCAGTTCCAGAATTTTCCTACAACATGCCAAGTTATGTTTTCTGTTTTGTGTTTATCTTACCAAACCTGCCTGGAATTCAGATCTTCTTTCAAACTGTACTCAGGGAGGAAGCCCCAAACCAGCTACCTGAGAGTTAGCAGACCCAAGAACCCAAGGCCTACCACTCAGATCCTACAGTTAAGACAGGACTGGAATGGAGGCGAAGTGAGAGTCATTTAATAGGCTGGTCCTCACATTTCCAGAATCTGCCCTTATATTTGAAACAACTTATGCAAGAATACAGTAATAACTAGATTTACATCATATTTTCCTTCCAAAATCATCATATTTTCATTCATATATTATTCATATATCTCATGAAATACCACAGCCTTTTCTTCAGCTTTAAATTTTAATCTGAACATTTTAATCTATATATACATATCGAAGATATACAATTTAACTGAAGACAGTTTTAAATGACAAGGTCAAAGAAGAGTGTAGGATGGCAAGAATCAAAAATGAAACCCGAATAAGCTTCGGCACTCACGAATTGCATAATTTTATGCTTTCAAGTGGTATCTTGGTTTCTTAATAACCTTGTAACTGTGGTGTAGTCATCTCTTAATGTATAAAAATCATAAAATTTCTCAGGCACTGGTAGATCAAAGCAGGGCTTTAAATTCACATGGAGAAAAGACATAGCTACACCAAAATCTGGACAAGTTTGAGTGGCTTTCAGAGTTCTTAAGCAGTTACTCCAGAAAACAGGCTGGGGGTGGGCTCTGAGAAAGAGCAAAGTAGATGAGGAAGCAGGCAGAAGGGTGGGATACAGCAGTGGTTGGGAAAGGACACAAGACTAGGAAAGAGGTCATTAGTGCAATATTTTCAAGCACAGGATGAGAAGTCTCCTGGAGGACAGACAAGAAAAACCTGTGAAATCAATGTTTTATTAATTCCCTGCCTTATTCAAAGAAAAGTTTAGGAAAGCTCATTAGAACACAGTGAATCTATCAACATTGCATAAT
This sequence comes from Bison bison bison, assembly GCF_000754665.1. Taxonomy (NCBI): domain Eukaryota; kingdom Metazoa; phylum Chordata; class Mammalia; order Artiodactyla; family Bovidae; genus Bison; species Bison bison. The sequence goes on along the minus strand of NW_011494735.1, from coordinate 5,386,937 downwards.
TAGGAGTAAACAGAAAAGATAAAAGAAAAAAAGGAGAGTGAGCACTGAAGCGTACCTGGTTGAGCTCACAGACCTGGGTTTGGGTCCCATATAGCACTAGCCAGCAGTCTGACCTTAGGACGTGGGCAGCCTCTCTAGGCCTCCACTTCCTCATCTGCAAAGGGCTAGCAGAAGGACCTGTCTTGTACAGTGGCTATAATAATGAAGCAAAAGATGTAAAAGGCTTAACATGTCAGTATACCCATAAATACTTAAATACTTAATTCTTTTATTAGTATTCAAAGTTTTGTTCTGTGACAAGCACCCAGAATACAGCTCTTCCTGTTTGCCAATTAAATATGCCTTAATAGAAAATTGAGCTGGGGCAGAGCCAAGTACCTCTTGAAAATGCATAAGTGTTTATTTACAAGGACAATCATCAATATAGAAGGTTTCTTAACTCTATTTGGAAGTGAATTAAATTAATATTTATGTTAGGCCATTATTCTCCTTCAGTCAGTTCAGTCGCTCAGTTGTGTCCAACTCTTTGTGACCCCATGAATCGCAGCACGCCAGGCCTCCCTGTCCATCACAAACTCCCGCAGTTTACCCAAAGTCATATCCATCGAGTCGGTGATGCCATCCAGCCATCTCATCCTCTGTTGTCCCCTTCTCCTCCTGCCCCCAATCCCTCCCAGCATCAGAGTCTTTTCCAATGAGTAAATTCGCATGAGGTGGCCAAAGTATTGGAGTTTCAGCTTCAGCATCAGTCCTCTGAATGAACACCCAGGACTGATCTCCTTTAGGATGGACTGATTGGATCTCCTTGCAGTCCAAGGGACTCTCAAGAGTCTTCTCCAACACCACAGCTCAAAAGCATCAATTCTTCGGGGCTCAGCTTTCTTCACAGTCCAACTCTCACACCCATACATGACCACTGGAAAACCATAGCCTTGACTAGACGGACCTTTGTCTCTGCTTTTCAATATGCTGTCTAGGTTGGTCATAACTTTCCTTCCAAGGAGTAAGCGTCTTTTAACTTCATGGCTGCAATCACCAACTGCAGTGATTTTGGAGCCCCCAAAAATAGTCTGACACTGTTTCCACTGTTTCCCCATCTATTTCCCATGAAGTGATGGGACCAGATCCCATGATCTTCGTTTTCTGAATGTTGAGCTTGAAGCCAAATTTTCACTCTCTTCTTTGAGTTTCATCAAGAGGCTCTTTAGTTCTTTCTGCCATAAGGTGGTGTCATCTGCATATCTGAGGTTATTGATATTTCTCCTGGCAATCTTGATTCCAGCTTGTGCTTCTTCCAGCCCAGCATTTTGCATGATGTACTCTGCCATATAAGTTAAATAAGCCGGGTGACAATATACAGCCTTGACATACTCCTTTCCCGATTTGGAACCAGATTCTGTTGTTCCATGTCCAGTTCTAACTGTTGCCTCCTGACCTGCATACAGGTTTCTCAAGAGGCAGGTCAGGTGGTCTGGT
>NW_011494735.1:5384287-5385361 GCF_000754665.1 Bison bison bison | reverse complement strand
ACTCTCTTGCTTTTTCGATGATCCAGAGGATGTTGGCAATTTGATCTCTGGTTCCTCTGCCTTTTCTAAAACCAGCTTGAACATCTGGAAGTTCATGGTTCACGTATTGCTGAAGCCTGGCTTGGAGAATTTTGAGCATTACTTTACTAGCATGTGAGATGAGTGCAATTGTGCGGTAGTTTGAGCATTCTTTGGCATTGCCTTTCTTTGGGATTGGAATGAAAACTGACCTTTTCCAGTCCTGTGGCCACTGCTGTTTTCCAAATTTGCTGTCATATTGAGTGCAGCACTTTCACAGCATCATCTTTTAGGATCTGAAATAACTCAACTGGAATTCTATCACCTCCACTAGCTTTGTTCGTAGTGATGCTTCCTAAGGCCCAATTGACTTCACATCCCAGGATGTCTGGTTCTAGGTGGGAGATAACACCATCGTGGTTACCTGGGTCATGAAGATCTTTTTTGTATAGCTCTTCTGTGTATTCTTGCCACCTCTTCTTAACATCTTCCGCTTCTCTTAGGTCCATATGATTTCTGTCCTTTATAAAGGACAGCAGTTAATGTCAGAATCCTATAAAAGCAGTTAATCAGACATATTGTTCTTCAGAATGTGATCATCTGTGGGGTTTATCTTATCCAGGTTATTTTCACTAGTGTCTCAGGAATTTTTGAGGTTGAAGCAAAAAGAATTATAGAGATTCTAGGAGAGCCATACTTTGATGGCTTTTTAAACCACTCCGGTAAATATTGACTGCTAATAAAATATGCAGATTTTATTTCCATAGTAACATAATTACTGTTAGACTTAGTAAATGACACAAAGTTTCTTTTAAAACTCCTAACTTTCAGTTCAGTTCAGTCGCTTAGTCGTGTCCGACTCTTTGTGACCCCATGAATCACAGCATGCCAGGCTTCCCTGTCCATCACAAACTCCCGGAGTTCATTCAGACTCATGTCCATCGAGTCCGTGATGCCATCCAGCCATCTCATCCTCTGTCGTCCCCTTCTCCTCCTGCCCCCAATCCCTCCCAGCATCAGAGTCTTTTCCAATGAGTCAACTCTTTGCATGAGGTG
>NW_011494735.1:5383943-5384187 GCF_000754665.1 Bison bison bison | reverse complement strand
GTTCCATGTCCAGTTCTAACTGTTGCCTCCTGACCTGCATACAGGTTTCTCAAGAGGCAGGTCAGGTGGTCTGGTATTCCCATCTCTTGAAGAATTTTCCACAATTTGTTGTGATCCACACAGTCAAAGGCTTTGCCATAGTCAATAAGCAGAAATAAATGTTTTTCTGAAACTCTCTTGCTTTTTCGATGATCCAGAGGATGTTGGCAATTTGATCTCTGGTTCCTCTGCCTTTTCTAAAACC
>NW_011494735.1:5377880-5383589 GCF_000754665.1 Bison bison bison | reverse complement strand
CCACAGGAAAACCATAGCCTTGACTAGATGGACCTTTGTTGGCAAAGTAATGTCTCTGCTTTTCAATATGCTATCTAGGTTGGTCATAACTTTCCTTCCAAGGAGTAAGCATCCTGATGTTCAAGCTAGTTTTAGAAAAGGCAGAGGAACCAGAGATCAAATTGCCAACATCCGCTGGATCATGGAAAAAGCAAGAGAGTTCCAGAAAAACATCTATTTCTGCTTTATTGACTATGCCAAAGCCTTTGACTATGTGGATCACAATAAACTGTGGAAAATTCTGAAAGAGATGGGAATATCAGACCACCTGATCTGCCTCTTGAGAAATCTATATACAGGTCAGGAAGCAACAGTTAGAACTGGACATGGAACAACAGACTGGTTCCAATAGGAAAAGGAGTACATCAAGGCTGTATATTGTCACCCTGCTTATTTAACTTCTATGCAGAGTACATCATGAGAAATGCTGGACTGAAAGAAACACAAGCTGGAATCAAGATTGCCAGGAGAAATATCAATAACCCCTAATTTTATGTCAAGTTAATTCTTTGAAGGATTCCCCCTTACCATTCCTGATGTATTTGTAGGCTGCATGCATTAGTGCTCAGTTGCTTCAGCCATGTCTGACTCTGTGACCCTATGGAATAGAGCCCACCAGGCTCCTCTGTCCATGGGATTCTCCAGGCAAGAATACTGGACTGGGCTGCCATGCCCTCCTCCAGGGAATCTTCCCAATACAGGGATCAAACACCCGTCTCCTATACCATAGGTGAATTCTTTACTGCCGAGCCACCAGGGTAGTGCATATTTATAGGTTAGTGACCCACAACTCAGTTTATACAGTCAAGACTTATCCAGTAACCTTCCATGTAAGTGAAAATGGTTAAAAATGGCTCCAGAATTAGTAGGCTTGGGAGAAAATCCTGCTTCTGCCACGTACTTGCTCTGTAATGTTGGTATTTAGCTTTTCTGTGCCTAGTTTTCCCCATCTGTAAAATGGGGATGGTAACAAGAGCACTCCCCTTTTTAGACTATTGAGAAGATTAGGAGTTAATTCAGCCAAGGCACCTGAGACAATGCTTGGCCTGTAACAGCAGAGCACAGGATTTTTCTGGATTAACTTTGATTTCCCAAGAGAAATCAATAGGATTTCAAAATTATAAGACAGGGAATGATCAAAACCACCTGCATCTGCTTCATAAAGTTTCATGGAGCAGAAGTGATTCCAGTTTAGGGAAGTGAGTTTCATGAGTTTCCATTTTCATTTCATTCCTTAAATTGTTCTACGTGACTCCCTAGAAAGCAGGAGTGCTCCAGTTCAAATGACTGGCAAGAGTCCCAAGTTCTGGCCCTTGATGGAGTAGATTCTGCTTCAAACAAGGATGTTTTGTTCTTGTAGACAGAAAATACCTTGTGCAGTTCAAGATTAGATATCTAGGAGTCAATGATTTATTCATTTCTCCTTTGTCTAACGGAAAGAACAGAAATGAATTTTGAGGCTCTTATCCCCTCAAAAGAAAACATTATTGTACTTTTTTAGAACTTTCAGACACCAACTAGAATACACTTTCTACTTTCCTATGACAATCAGTTAGTTTGTAATGTTTTAAGATTAATGCTTACATTCTCCAGGAAACAGCATTCAACACTAGAAGTATACCTGTTTCCATGGGGACTTCTTTTTCTTTAAATTTTTTTACTTTATTGTGGTAAGAATATTAACATGAGCTCTATGTTCTTAACCAATTTTGCTGCTGCTGCTGCTACGTCGCCTCAGTCGTGTCCAACTCTGTGCGACCCCATAGACGGCAGCCCAATAGGCTCTTCTGTCCCTGGGATTCTCCAGGCAAGAATACTGGAGTGGGTTGCCATTTCCTTCTCCAATGCATGAAAGTGAAAAGTGAAAGTGAAGTCGCTCAGTTGTGCCTGACTCTTAGCGACCCCATGGACTGGAGCCTACCAGGCTCCTCCATCCATGGGATTTTCCAGGCAAGAGTACTGGAGTGGGGTGCCATTGCCTTCTCCTAACCAATTTTAAGTGTATGTTGTTAACTGAAGGGACGATGTTTTATAGCAGATGTCTAGAGCTTATTTGTCCTTCTTATCTGAAACTTGATGCCTGTTGATGACTCCCCATCCTCTTCTTCTCCAGCCTCAAACAACAATTTTAGTCTTTGATTTTATGAATTTGACTATCTTTAGATACTAAAATAAGTAGAATCATGTGGTATTTGTCTTTCAGTAGTCTGGCTTATTTCATTTAGCAAAATGTCCTCAAGATCCATCCATGTTGCCATATCTTACAGAATTTTCTTCTTTTTAAAGGCTAAACAGCGGAGAAGGCAATGGCACCCCACTCCAGTACTCTTGCCTGGAAAATCCCATGGACAGAGGAGCCTGATAGGCTGCAGTCCATGGGGTCGCTAAGAGTCGGGCACGACTGAGCGACTTCACTTTCACTTTTCACTTTCATGCAATGGAGAAGGAAATGCAACCCACTCCAGTATTCTTGCCTGGAGAATCCCAGGGACAGAAGAGCCTAGCGGGCTGCCCTCTATGGGGTTGCACAGAGTCGGACATGACTAAAGTGACTTAGCAGAAAGGCTAAACAGTATTCCATCCTATATGTATACCACATTTTTTCCATCCATTCATCAGCAGATGGACATTTAGGCTGTTTCCACATCTTAGTTATTGTGAATAGTGGTGCAATGAATATGGGAATGTCTTTGATATCTAAATTCAAATTATTTTGGATAAATGCTCAGAAGTAGGACTGCTATATCACATGGTAGTTTTACTTTTAATTTTTTGAGAAAGTCTCATACTTTTATCCATAGCAGCTATACCATTTTCTATCCCCACCAATAGTGTGAAAAGCTTTTAATTTCTCCACATCCTCAACTCTTGTCTTGCATATACATATGTATATATATATGCATGCCATCCTAACAGACAAGAGGTAATGTCTCAGTGTGGTTCTGATTTGTATCTCTCTGATGATTAGTGACATTGAGCACCTTTTCATATATGTGTTGTTCATTTCCATGCACTCTTTGGAGAAGTGTCTATTCAAATCCTTAGCCCAGTTTTTAATTGGATTATTAGTTTTTTGGTGTTGAGTTGAAGGAACTCCTACATTTCCTGTATTTTGGAAATTAACCCTTTATTAGATATGTGGTTTGAAAATATTTTCTTCCATTATGAAGGTTGCCTTTTCATTATGTTGATTATTATAGGAAACCTTTTTGGTTTTATGTAGTCTCACTTATCTATTTTTATTTTTGTTGCATCTACTTTTGGTGTCACATTCATGAAATCATTGCCAAGACCAATGTATAAAGCTTTTACCCTATGTGTTCTCTATGTGTTTTATAGTTTCAGTTATAATATTTAAGTCTTTAATACACTGGAGTTAGTTTTTGTATATGGTGTAAGATAAGGGTCAAATTTTTTTATGTAAGACTATCCAGTTTCCTCACTTCTTTGTTGAAAGAGACTGTCCATTTCCCAAGAAGATTTCCTACAGACATCTTTGCAAGGACAGTTTCATGGTAACTAAATAGAATATTGTTCTTTTGAATGTTTTCAGTCTTCAATTTCATTTAACATGTTTCCAACTAGCTTTATTATTTAGAATTCTGTCCTCTTCTCACATCTGAAAAAACAGGACTCTTATCTGAGCAGATTCCCTTTACAGATATTTGTTGATTACTATATATTGTAGCTTTTAGGCTATAAAAAGAATTTTATTTGTTTGGATTGAATCAGAAATAAAGTTTGTAAAGGTATACAGAACTCAATAAAAGAGAATAGGAAACAGACTTTTAAGAAAGGCATGTTAAAACATCTGCCCTCTACATCTATATTCCCATGCCCTCAAGTATGTGTCTGTTGATATGCAATCGGGATGGAATGGTTCATGTGGGAAAAGGAAGCTGAAATATTTACCATGGTGCTGACAAACAATATGATATTGCTGGGGTAAGGGGTGCTATGGGGAATGCTGCCCATTATCCACCCAAGCCATTTTGGCTTTTTCTTCTCAGCTAACGGTCCCCTGATTTGTTCAGTAGGGACCTACACCAGGGATGAACCATAACTGATCTAAATCGCACATTCTAATCTCATTCCTCTGGGATGTGATTGATTGATAATGGGCATGCGATATAGTTCAGCTAATGAGGTGTGGAGAAGCAAGAGAGAGCTCCTCTGCCTGACTAAAAAGACAAAGTTCTGTGGAAAGGAAAGCTTAAACTTTCTCTTTTTTTCTGTCTGGAATGTGTTCTGGTTTTTGAGATGCAACCAATATTTTGTAATATGAACAAAATGTTTGAGGATGAAAGCTACAGATGATGAAGCAGAAAAACAGAAAGGTCAGAGTTCCTTCAAACAGCTGTTTACTGAGCAGCTGTATCTACTCTGAGCAGCTGAATCTAACCTACTTCTGCCATTGGAATTTTTCTAATAGAAGAAAAACACTCCTCATTTTTTCAAGTTCCTGAATCTAGGTTTGCTCTTTCTTGCAAATGGATGTCTGAAACAGGTGCACTCTCCTGAGGTTTTCTGTAAGTCCCCAGCTAACATAGTGATATATTCATTTGGGTTCCCTCCAAAGAAGAAAAGTAGGCCCTGAGATGAGGATTCGGATGCAAGTAAAAAAAAGTAAAGAAAGTGAAACACAGAAGGGAAGGCCACCAAGAAAGAGTGCATCATCAAGACAGCTACCACTGTGGGAAAACTCTACAGACCAATGGGAAACACATGCCTCAGGGAGCTGTAAGGAAGCTGAGTTATTTATACACCAACTCATAATTTATTAGTTGATGGCTCCTCCAAGGGAGGAGCCTGGGAGGCTTAATTGTCCTGGCAAACCTGTCTACCATGTAGGAAGCAAATTGGGCTTTAGCAGTCATAAAAAGTCCTCAGGAAAAGAAATGCAGGGACTGGTAGTTGGAAGTCCAGCTAGCATGCTCTGAAGAACTAAGAGATATGGGTTAGACATCTGCTTCAAGTAATCAGTTGCTGTTACAGACAACACATGTGTACAGTTAATGATTACATTCTCTGCATTGGTCTCTAATAAGGGACATTTTAGAAGCACCAGACAGACAAACGGAGAAGGCAATGGCACCCCACTCCAGTACTCTTGCCTAGAAAATCCCATGGACGGAGGAGCCTGGTAGGCTGCAGTCCACGTGGTCGCTACGAGTTGGACACAACTGAGCAACTTCACTTTCATGCACTGGAGAAGGAAATGGCAACCCACTCTAGTGTTCTTGCCTGGAGAATCCCAGGGATGGGGGAGCCTGGTGGGCTGCCATCTATGGGGTCGCACAGAGTTGAACACGACTGGGGCAACTTAGCAGCAGCAGCAGCAGCAGCATAGACAAAATCTGCCTTCCTGCTGACACCAAATCTAGGTCAAGTCAAATTCTTCCGTTTCTAATAATTCCCCATTAATCTGCCTCAACTGAAGGTAATTTATTATTGTCTTCCTGTACTTAGTTCAGTCAGTTCAGTCGCTCAGTAATGTCTGACTCTTTGCGACCCCATGAATCGCAGTACGCCAGGCCTCCCTGTCCATCACCAACTCCCGGAGTTCACTCAAACTCACGTCCATTGAGTTGGTGATGCTATCCAGCCATCTCATCCTCTGTCGTCCCCTTCTTCTCCTGACCCCAATCCCTCCCAGCATCAGGGTCTTTT
>NW_011494735.1:5366450-5377773 GCF_000754665.1 Bison bison bison | reverse complement strand
CTCCTTGCAGTCCAAGGGACTCTCAAGAGTCTTCTCCAACACCACAGTTCAAAAGCATCAATTCTTTGGTGCTCAGCTTTCTTCACAGTCCAACTCTCACATCCATACATGGCCACTGGAAAAACCATAGCCTTGACTAGATGGACCTTAATCTCCTAGACCCTTGCAAATAGGTAAGTAATAAATATAAATTTATCACAAAACAGAGATAGCATATTAAGAAGCATTTCAAAGGTTACAAAATTCCAATCTGTACATTTCACAGATTGACTATTAAATACATCCCAATGGGGAAACTATTAGTAAAAAAAAAAAAAAAAGATGTCATAATATGTCAGCATACTGACATTGGGCATATCTTATACTGAGCAAGACTGTTTAAAATTCTTCACATAGCATGTTCAAGCTGCATTTTAATTTAATGCCATACAGAAGTGCTCAGCTTTTGAACCATGTGATATTCCCAGTACAACAGTAAATTTCAAGAGAAAAACTGAACTGCTAAAAAGTCATGTCTGAAATTGTCCTCTTTCCCTTATTATTTCAATATATTGACCTTGGTACTCAAAAAGTTGCCTTAAATATGTTTTTTGGCATATTGGATCTTAGATTCCTGACCAGAGATTGAACCCGTGCCCCCTGCATTGGAAGTACAGAGTCTTAACCATTGGACTGCCAGAGAAGTCCCCCATTAAAACTGTTTTCTCTGATATGTGACTGCTTTGCTTGATATCAAATGACTTTACAACACAATAATAACTAATACTTGTATCACATTATATTAAACAATTTTCACATACTTTATCTCATTTAAATATCACATCGACCCTATCAGTTTTATTATTACCCTTCATTTTCATATAAGAACACTGAGACTCAAAGTGACTAATTCTAAGTCTTAAGTCAGTATTTCACAGTAAACTTTTAAAACTTACTGTCATAAGCACTGTTGACAGTTTTTCTGCAACACTTTTGTTACTTTCCCTTCATTAGCTCAAAAAGCAAGGCTCAGAGAAACACTTTAAATTCTTGTGTTGATAGAGAAATATATATCAAATTAAAAATCCAGAAAGCATAAAACCAAAACAAATATTACATAGGTATTATAAATTGTGATCTTGGGGGGATAAAAGAGTAAGGAGCTATTGTTTAATGGATATGGAGTTTCAGTTTTGCAAGATGAAAAGAGTTGTAGTGATGGCTGCACAACAATGTGAATCTACTTAATGCCAATGAACTTAAAAACTCTTTAAGATGTAAAATTTATGTGTTGGGTTTCTCAGGTGGAAATAGTGGCAAAGAACCCACTTGCCAATACAGGAGATGTAAGAGACATAGGTTAGATCCCTGGGTTGGCAAGCTTCCATGGAGAAGGGAATAGCAACCCATTGCAGTACTCTTCGGAGAAAGCAATGGCACCCCACTCCAGTACTCTTGCCTGGAAAATCCCATGGACAGAGGAGCCTGGTAGGCTGCAGTCCATGGGGTCGCTGAGGGTCAGACACGACTGAGTGACTTCACTTTCACTTTTCACTTTCATGTATTGGAGAAGGAAATGGCAACCCACTCCAGTGTTCTTGCCTTGAGAATCCCAGGGACGGAGGAGCCTGGTGGGCTGCCATCTATGGGGTCGCAGAGAGTCAGACACGACTGAAGTGACTTAGCAGCAGCAGCAGCAGCAGCAGTACTCTTGCCTGGAGAATTCCCATGGACAGAGGAGCCTGGCGGGCTACAGTCTATAGGGTTGCAAAGCATCAGACACAGCTGAAGCAACTCAGCATGAACCATGCATGTTATGTGTAGTTTAACCCAAAATTTTGAAATTTTCATGCTTTGAAATTTTTGAACTCTAGGGAAATAGGACTAACTACTAAGAGTCTTGTTCCATAAGGTAGCTCTTTACATTTGCCTGTATAGTTACAATGGACTTTGATTTAAAAAACTTCAATGACCTGGAAACATGCTCATGATGTAACATGAAAGTAGGTGAGGGAAGAAAGATGCAAAACCATAGAGAATAATAGCACAGATTTTTTTCCTTAAAAATTTGTGCAAGGACTTGATAGACGTTGGGGGGAAAAGGCACCAAAATAATAGTGGTTAGTTCTTGATCAAGGGTCAGCAAAAATGTTCTATGAAAGGCTAGATGGTAAATATTTTAGGCTTGATGGCACACAAAAGGTCTCAGCTGCATGTTCTTCTTTGCAGGCACACAAGGTGAAGGTGTTTACAACCCTTTAAAAATGTAAAAAACACTCAGCTCAAAGGCATACAAAAACAGGCCTTAGGCAGGATTCAACTCGGACTTACTCCTCTAAAATATCAGAGGTGTGGGTAATTTTAATTTTCTTCTGTTTTTTCTACATTCTCAAAATATTACACTATGCACACACAGTACATTTCTATAACAGAAAAATAAAACAGCAATATGTCATGATTTTAAAGATCTTCTCATATTCTGTGTGTAGTATTTTTTTTCTCCTGAGCAGCTCATAAAATTAGGAGAGTATGACTATTATCTGTTATTCTCAAGGAAACTACTCGAGGTCTGAAAGCCTCTTCCAAGAAGATGGACAATACTAAGGGAGAAGAAAATTACCCATTCAGACAGAATCTGTAGTGAGACTCCCTTTTGTTAATTCTATTTGTTTGCCTCTTGTGATTCTATGAGGAAAAGGAAAGACGGTTAGATGTCACCTTTGAAGTGAGGCTGTGATGTAACCAAGAGACTTCAAGTTCTGCCTGGAAGATCCCCCCTCTGAAATAATAGTGCCACCAAGTCCGCAGGGCTTAGTTACAGGTAGTGGACCAGCTCCCTGGTGTCTGCCTCTCTGGGAAGGAAGCCGTGTGAGGTCAGGAAGCCTGGACTATGACTAGGCATGAGTTCTTTCATTGGCAGAGGAATAAAAGCAATGGGCATAACATCTGATTTCAGCTTAGTCTTGCCTTTCACAATAAAAAACTGTCAAGAAAGTAACCCAGAAAAACAAACAGTTCTCCATCTATGGGGTCATGAAAACGTTCTTTCATTGTGATCAGAATACAGGAAGTCAGTTTGACTTCAGAGAGGGGCATCAGCTCTAATTTTGAAAATCTCTTGCAGGTCAAGGTTCATACTGTCTCCATCCTCAAAGAGGGTATTGATATTAGATTATAGGAAATACAAGCCAAGTTCATGTTTTCTTATATTCCTTAATCTCCCCCTCTAAACTTAGGATTTTCCTCAAAAATTTGCTTGCTTTCCTTCATTTTCTATTCTGAATCCTTATTTTCTACTCTTATGAATTATTCCAGTACAAGTAATCAGAAATTCTTATATCCTGGAACTGAAATTCTTATGTTTGCCAACCAAGTTTTACAGAAGAGTATTCCTGAATATCTGAGTTCCATGAAAGGAAAATGTGACAGGGATGGAATTCTTTATTTGAGACCCTTTGGGAACATGAGAGTGGCTTCATGGCGATGCTAACCAAATGGAGTCAGAACCTCCCTATATTTCCTCTGCAGCAGCACAAGGTTTACAGCTAAGAGTAAGGAGCCATTTGACTCAGAATATAACTAAGTATTTTACTCACAGGTTCACAGACCCTTTGTAATATTAATCACAAATAATAATAATCATAAACAAATTATAGAGAAGGTACTTAACTAGCATACCAGGTTTCTGGTGTTATGGCTTGGTAATAAATTCTTATTTTTCAAGGTGTTACCAAGTCCAAGCTTGCTCTGCTCACCACATGACAGGCCAACGAATCTGAGAGACAAGGGGTTGAGGCAAGGAAGAGACATTAATCGGAGAGCCCGCTGACCAAGAAGATGGCAAGCTAGCACCTCAAAATAACCATCTTATTGGGGTCTGGATGCCAGGTTCTTTTATAGATCAGAGATGAGGCGAGGTGAAGAAACAAAGTAAAAAGGCCATTAATGTTGCAAACAACTAAACAGCAAGCCTTAAGCAGGGGATGTGTTAATGTCTTAATTCCTGCCATCTACAGGCGGACAGGGTTCTGCACAAGGCACTTTAAAGTCAAACAGAGGGGGAGGGTTCTCTGAGGTAGGCCATTCTGTACAACTATAGAAACAAAAGTAATGAAAAGCAAGTCAAAGAAACAGTTCCAATATGGAGTCAGAATTGGCTTCTTCTCTGCAACAAAGGGAGATAAGGAGAACCAAGTGACATACCTTCCACACCACCCCTGCTACGGTCTGAATGTTTGTGTTCCCCCAAAATTCGTGTGCTGACATCCTATTCCTCAATGTAATGGTATTCGGAAATGGGATTTGGGGAGATACTTTAGTCATGAGGGGAGAACTCTCATGAATGAAATCAGCGCCTTATGAAATAAGCCCCAGAGAGATTCTCACCCTTTGCCACCATGTGAGAGATCCCTACCCTTTTTCTACTTAGTGAGAAGTCACCAGCTATAAACCAGAAAGCAGGCCTTCATCAGAACTTAAGCCTCCTGGCACTTTAATCTTGGACTTTCCAGCTTCCAGAACTGTGAGAAATAATTTCTGTTGTTTCTAAGTCACCCCATCTGTCGTATTTTCTTGCAGGAACCCAAATAGACTCAGACAATGACCTTGTGTGCTTTGGTTGTACATGATCTGCCCTGAGCAAAAAAAAAAAATTCACTTTTGGAAATGCCACTGCAATCAGGGGCTCTGAAGAGAACTGTATTAATATATATTAATTAATGTATTAACTTTATTAATAGCTGCTGACCAAAGATGTTCTAATCTGTATTCCTCCTTGACCATTCTACCCATTCTATTAAAATAAACTCATAATGCTTTTAAAACAGCTTGTTCTTGGCCTTGTGCTAAGAGAACATTCCCTCTTGCCACTGCTCTTAAAAAGAGAGGGAGAGGAGGCAGTGTTGGAGGTGAACTTCAGCAAATGAATCAGAAGTGCCTGTGCTCCAGGAATCATGGGGCCAGGAAGGCTCCAGAGCCCTGGGAACAGTCAAAGTGCAGTCGAATGGGCTGTACTCAGGAGTTTTACATGCTCATTCCCAATTTGGAAGTCATTATCACAAGCACATCTCTGTTGTCAACTCATTAAGTAGAAACCTCCTTCCCTGTAGTCCCTGTTTTTTTTCACGTGCTTTAAAGCTTTGAAAGGGAAGTCAGTTTTGCCAGAGACAGATACACCTACAGAATACGCAGTGCTTTATTGCTCTTCTTTTCAATTAATCTTCCTTGTGCTGGCCTAGTGGGACCGTTCTCTGGCGATGTTCCAGAGGACTCTGAGACTGACCCCCATCCACCTGTCATTGTTTCCTTGGTGGTTTCATTATTTCCCTCTGTTTTCCTTGGCAGCAGCAGTTCTATTAATCGAAGTCACTTGTTTGGTGGCATGTCCTCTCTTCCCCGAGAGGAACTGAAACTCCATGTGCTGCTCTGTTGCCAGCTCACCACTGTCTGCATTTGCACTTGACTACAGAAGAGGAGGACAGTGTCAGTTTGAATCCAAATTAATCTTGCTGGGGGCCTGCAGAAACTGCAACTGCAGCAAGTGCATACATACTGCCACATCATAAGTGTGCCTTAATTTAAACAAACTGAAGTGTGGAAAAGTATAATTTAGGAAATGGAAAAATCTGAGATGATGCTTCTTAGAAGCATAATTTTTGAGATAAAAGCAAATTTGGAAGCCACTTAATTCAACCCTTTACTGAATGCATGATTCCTTCCTATAATAAAATTACCTGTAAGTAGCTCCTATGATAATATTTGGAGCATTCAGTGATAAGCGTGTTCTTTCAAGAAGTAGTTCATGCCATTTTCATAGAAATAATAAAATTTCTCCCATATATTCAGCCAAAATCTATTCCCCTATTTAACTTCTTTACTTGAATATTCATACCTTCAACTATAAAAAATTCAATTTCCTACCCCAAACTTCAACTATTTTTAGACAGCTATAATAATCCATAAGTACTCTTTTCTCCAAGCAAGATATCCTCAGTATTTCCAACCTTTCCTTATCACATCATGATGTCTAGAGATTTCCTTCTTTCCTTACTGGTTGTTTCTTTCTTCTTTGACAAAATTGCCTCTCCTATTGGTGTGGATCCCAGAACTGAACCAGTAAGCTTAATGCTGAGTGTAGAAGGAATTTATCATATCCCATAAAAGACAGAAAATATTAAAATATATGAATAGCATGTCCTTCCCTAGTAATAATACTTAAAATGTAAATGGATTAAACTCCCCATTCAAAAGACATAGAGTGGCTGAATGAATCTTTAAAAATCAATACATTGTCTATAAGAGATTCTCTTTAGATTTAAGAACATACATAGGCTGAAAGGAGGGGGAAATATCCCATGTAAACACTAACCAAAAGAGTAGAGACAGTCATAGACATCAGACAGTATAGACAGTAGAGACATCAGACAAAATAAATTTTAAGAAAAAACCTATCACAAGAGACAAAAAAATACAACGCATAATGACAAAAGGGTCAAATTACCAGGTAGATATAAAGCAAATATTGACAAACTGAAAAGAAAAGTAGATAGTAACAAAATGATAGGAGATTTCAATACCCTGATTTCAATAATGGCTAGAAATCCAAACAGAAGATCAAAAAAGACATTAGAAAACATCTTAATGCAAGTGAAAAAAAAACGCACAACATAACAAACTTCATGGGATATAGCAAAAGCAGTATTATGAGGGAATTTTACAGCAATAAATACATTGAAAAAGTAGACAGATCTCAAATAAATAACCTAAATCTACACCTCAAGAAACTTGAAAAAAGAAGAACCAAGTAAACCTAAAATGAGCAAAAGAAAGGAAATAATATAGATTAGAGCAGAAATGAATGAAACAGGAAGTAGAAAAAACAATGAGTTTTTTTTTAAGATCAACAAATCGACAGAATTTTAGCTAAACTAACTATAAATAAAAGAAGACTCAAACTAATAAAATCAGAAAGGAAAAGAGGCAACATTTTATTTTGGCTTAGGGACCAAATGTCTCATGGAACCAAATGTCTTATGGATGTTTTGAACAGGACCAAATGTTGGCTAGCCAAGAATGAACACCAATCCTTCTTAAACTCTTCAAAAAAAAAAAGAAGAAGAAGGGAGGAAATACTTTCAGTGGCATTTTATGAGACCAGCATTACTCTTAATACTAAAGCCAGATGATACTATAAGAGAAGAAAACTACAAATCAATATCCCTGATAAATACAGATGCAAAAATCCTCAACAAAATACTAGCAACAATTGAATTCAGAAGCACTTTTTAGTGAGGATAATATAACATGAACAAGTGAGATTTATCCTGGGATGCAAAGACAGTTCAACATATAAAAAACAATCAATAAGATACACCACACTAACAAAACAAAGCTTAAAAATCACAACATACCTCAATACATATTAAAAAAGCATTTGACTAATTCAACACCACTTCATTATATTAAACAGTTTGGGCTCCAAAATCACTGCAGATGGTGATTGCAGCCATGAAATTAAAAGACGCTTACTCCTTGGAAGGAAAGTTATGACCAACCGAGATAACACATTCAAAAGCAGAGACATTACTTTGCCAACAAAGGTCCATCTAGTCAAGGCTATGGTTTTTCCAGTGGTCATGTATGGATGTGAGAGTTGGACTGTGAAGAAAGCTGAGCACCGAAGAATTGATGCTTTTGAACTGTGGTGTTGGAGAAGACTCTTGAGAGTCCCTTGGACTGAAAGGAGATCCAACCAGTCCATCCTAAAGGAGATCAGTCCTGGGTGTTCATTGGAAGGACTGATGCTAAAGCTGAAACTCCAATAGTTTGGCCACCTCATGCGAAGAGTTGACTCATTGGAAAAGACTCTGATGCTGGGAGGGATTGGGGGCAGGAAGAGAAGGGGACAACAGAGGATGATATGGCTGGATGGCATCACCAACTCGATGGACATGAGTTTGGGTGAACTCCGGGAGTTGGTGATGGACAGGGAGGCCTGGCGTGCTGCGATTCATGGGGTCGCAAAGAGTTGGACACGACTGAGTGACTGAACTGAACTGAAAAAAACTGGATAGCTGGAAATTGTTCAGTTGTTAAGTTATGTCTGACTCTTTGCAACCTCATGGACTGCAGTACACCAGGCTTCCCTGTCCTTCACTATCTTCCTGAGTTTGCTCAAACTCATGTCCATTGATTTGGTGATGCCATCCAACCATCTCATCCTCTGTCACACCCTTCTCTTCCTGCCCTCAATCTTTCCTAGCATCAGGATCTTTTAAAATAAATCACCTCTTCGAATCTGGACTTCCCTGGTGGCTTAGATGGTGAAGTGTCTGTCTACGATGCAGGAGACCTGGGTTCGATCCCTGGGTCAGGAAGATTCCCTGGAGAAGGCAATGGCAACCCACTCCAGTACTCTTGCCTAGAAAACCCCATGGATGGAGGAGCCTGGTGCAGGCTACTGTCCATGAGGTTGCAAAGAGTCAGACATGACTGAGCAATTTCACTTCACTTCGAATCAGGTAGCCAAAGTATTAGGGATGAGCTTTAGCATCAGTCCTTTCAATGAATATTCAAGGTTGATTTCCTTTAGGACTGACTGGTTTCATCTCCTTGCAGTCCAAGGTACTCTCAAGAGTCTTCTCCAGCATGACAATTTGAAAGCATCACATCTTTGGTGCTCAGCCTTCTTTATGGTCCAACCCTCATATCTGTACATGACTACTGGAAAAATCATAGCTTTGACTATATGGACCTTTGTCGGCAAAGTAATGTCTCTACTTTTTAATATGCTGCCTAGGTTTGTCATTGCTTTTCTTCCAAGGAGGAAGCATCTTTTAATTTCATGGCTGCAGTTGCTGTCTGCAGTGATTTTGGAGTCCATGAAAATGAAATCTGTCACTGCTTCCACTTTTTACCCTTCTTTTTGCCATGAAATGATGAGACTGGATGCCATGATCTTTTTCTGAATGTTAAGCTTTAAGTCAGCTGTTTTACTCTGTTCTTTCACCCTCATCAAGGGGCTCTTTATTTCCTCTTTGCTTTCTGCCATTAGAGTGTTATCATCCATCCACATATCTGAGATTGTTGATATTTCTCCCAGCAATCTTGATTCTAGCTTTTGATTCATGCAGTCCAGCATTTTGCAAGATGTACTCTGCATATAAATTAAATAAGCAGGGTGACAATACACAGCCTAGCCATATTCCTTTCCCAGGAAATAACCTCAACATAAAAAGTGCTATATATATATATATATATCCATCATATTCAGATGAAAAACTGAAAGATTTTTAAGACAAGGATGCCCACTCCTGTCACTTCTATTCAACACAGTCCTGAAAGGTCTAGTCAGAACTGTTAGGCAAGAAAAAGAAATAAAAGGCCTCCAAATGAAAAGGGAGAAGTAAAATTATCTCTGTTCACAGATGATACGATCTTACATATTTTGCTGTTGTTTAGTCACTAGGTCGTGTCTGATTCTTTTGCATGAAGTGTAGCTCACTAGGCTCCTCTGTCAATGGGATTTCCCAGGCAAGAATACTTTAGTGGGTTGCCATTTCCTTCTCCAGGGGATCTTCCTGACTCAGGAATCGAACTCTCATCTCCTGCATTGGGAGGCAGGTTCTTCACCAATAAGTCAACAGGGAAGCACAGTCTTACATACAGAAAACTCTAAAGATTGCACGCACACACACACACACACACACACACACACACACAAAACCAGTTAGAACTAATAAATTCAGCAAGGTTGTAGGACAAAAAAAATCAGCTATATTTCATACACTAACAATGAACAATGGAAAAGAGAAATTAAGAAAGCAATTCCATTTATAGCAGCATCAAAAATAATAAAATACTTAGGAATAAACTTGAGGACACGAAAAACTTACACACTGAAAACTATAATATATTGCTGAAAAAAATTAAAGAAGACACAAATAAATGGCAAGACATCCTATGACCATGGATTAGAAGACATTGTTAAAATGACCATCCTACCCAAAGCAATCAACAGATTCAGTGTGATCTCTAATAAAATCTGAATGGTATTTTGTTGTAGATATAGAAAAAACAATCCTGAAATTCATACAGAAGTACAAAGGACCTCAAATAGCCAAAACAATCTTCAAAAAGAACAAAGATGGCACCACAGTTCCTATTTTCAAAATATATTACAAAATTATGGCAATCAAAACAGTATGATATTGGCATAGACAGACACACAGAGCAACTGAACAGAAATAAACCTGTGCGTATACAGATAACTAGTTTCAACAAAGGTGCTAAGAATTCATAATAGAGAAAGAATAATCTTTTTAACAAATGGTGTTAAGAAAGTTGGACAACCACTTGCAAAAGAATGAAAGCACAGAAATATCAATTCAAAATGGGTCAAAGACAAACATAAAACTATATGTTTTATGAAACTATAAAGCTCTTAGGAAAAAAGAGAAGGGAAAAGCTTTATGACATTGGTCTTAGCAATGACTTCTTGGAAATAACAACTGAAAGCATAGATAACAAAAGCAAAAACATAAGTGGGATTATATCAACTAAAAAGTTTCTTCACAGCAAAGGAAACAATCAAAAGAGTGAAAAGGAAATCTATAGAATGGGAAAAAATATCTGCTGACTATATATCTGACAAAGGCTTAACCTCATATATATGGAACTCCTACAATTCAACAGCAAAAAGCAAGCAAACAAAACCTAATAATAACCTGATTAAAAACTGGGCAAAAGACTTGGACATTTCTCATAAAAAAGACATATAAATGGTCAAGAGGTATATGAAAAGATGTTCAACATCACTTTGTCATCTGGGAAATGCAAGTCAAAACCACAATGAAGTACTGTATCACTATAACCAGTTAGAATGATCACTGCTATGGACTAAATGCTTGTGTGTTCCCCAAATTCATATGCTGAAACCCAATTCTTATTGTGATTGTATTGTTAAGGGCAGGGCATCTGAGACGCAATTAGGTTTGGATGAGGTCATGGGAGTAGAGCCCCTACGATGGGATTGGTGCCACTGCTAGGGAGTGAAGAGTCCAGAGTTCACTCTCTCTGCCATGTGAAGACATAGTGAGTGACCAGAGAGCTTTCTATGAATAGGAAATAGGCCCTTCAGTTTAGTTCAGTTCAGTTCAGTCACTCAGTCATGTCCAACTCTTTGCAACCCCATGAATCACAGCACGCCAGGCCTCCCTGTCCATCACCAACTCCCGGAGTTCACTCAGACCCATGTCCATCGAGTCAGTGATGCCATCCAGCCATCTCATCCTCTGGCGTCCCCTTCTCCTCCTGCCCCCAATCCCTCCCAGCATCAGAATCTTTT
>NW_011494735.1:5365838-5366350 GCF_000754665.1 Bison bison bison | reverse complement strand
CCAATCCCTCCCAGCATCAGAATCTTTTCCAATGAGTCAACTCTTCCCATGAGGTGGCCAAAGTACTGGAGTTTCAGCTTTAGCATCATTCCTTCCAAAAAAATCCCAGGGCTGATCTCCTTCAGAATGGACTGGTTGGATCTCCTTGCAGTCCAAGGGACTCTCAAGAGTCTTCTCCAACACCACAGTTCAAAAGCATCAATTCTTTGGCGCTCAGCTTTCTTCACAGTCGAACTCTAACACCCATACATGACCACTGGAAAAACCATAGCCTTGACTAGCCGGACCTTTGTTGGCAAAGTAATGTCTCTGCTTTTGAATATGCTATCTCAGTTGGTCATAACTTTCCTTTCAAGGAGTAAGCGTCCAGACACCAAATCTGACAGCGCCCTGATCCTGGACTTCTACACCTCCAGAATTGTGAGAAATAAATGTTTGTTAATTAAACCACCCAATCTATGGTATTTCAGTTACAGCACCTCTAACTGATGAAGACACCCAGTATACAAAAA
>NW_011494735.1:5350440-5365738 GCF_000754665.1 Bison bison bison | reverse complement strand
AAACACAAAAAATAACAAGTGTTGACAAGTATATGGAGAAACTGGAACCCTTATTACTGTTGGTAGCAATGTAAAATGATACAGCTACTACAGAAAACAATATGGAAATTTTTATAAAGTTAAAAATAGGACTGGGAATTCCTTGCTAGTCCAGTGGTTAGGATTCTGCACTTCCACTGTAGGGGGCAGGGATTCGATCCCTGATCAGGGAACTAAGATTCCTCATGCAGTGCACTGTGGCCAAAAAGAAAAAATAGAACTATCATACGATCCAGCCATCCTACTTCTGAGTACATATCCAAAAACACTGAATTCAGTATCTTGAAAAGATATTTGCACACCATGTTCATTGCAGCACTATTCATAATAGCCAAGCAACACAAATGTTCATTGACAGAAAAATGGATAAATAAAATGCAATATATACATACAATGGATTGTTTCTCAGCCATAAAAAAAAGGAGGAAATCCTGTCATATGCTACAACATTGATGAACATTGAAGACATTATGCTAAGTGAAAGAAGTCATTTCACAGAAGGCAAACACTGCATAATTCAACTACCTGAAGTAGTCAGGCTTACTGAACTAGAAAGTAAAATGGTGGTTGCCAGGAGCTGGGGCAGGAGGAAATAGGGAGTTGTTGTTAAATGGGTATAAAGTTTCAGTCATGCAAGATGAAAAGTTCTAGAGAACTGCTATACACCATCATGTCTATAGTTAACAATAGCACACAGAAAACTTAAAATTTGTGAAGAAGGTAAAGCTCATGTTATGTGTTTCTTTAACCACAGTAACAATAATTTCTGAAAGCTGACCTTGCAGGCATTCCGTGGATATCAATATCCCTAGCAAACAGAGAAACCTGTACAAGGGAAAACAGAACTACCCAAGTTTATGGATATACCAGACTTTGCAGCCCATTCATGGTCTTTAGAGTATCTAATAGCTTTGTAAAAGTGTTCATGGGTGAAAAAGAAGGAAGCACATACAGTCCAGCTGTCTCAAGACAGCCTTCAGCTTCCAGGAATAAAGTCGCACATTCACAGCTGCTTCCTGTTTTTTCAAACACCTTCCCCACCTTCTGCACATCAAGCAAGCATGCTGCAAAACGTGAGCCCAACAGGAAGCTGCCTGCAAATTCAGGTAGCTTTTCTGCGTCTAAAAGAGGTCTTGAAGATACGTTCAGAGAAATGCCAGCACAAGTTGTAGTCATTTGGGGAAGAATGAGTCTGGAAAACAAATACACAGTGGACTAGCACCAAGAGGGTAAGAACATTTTTCTGTGCAAATGCTCTCTGCAAGTTACATTGTAAACAAATACATGTGTTTTCCTTTAGGTTTTTGGCTCCTGTGGGTGAAACTAGGAAAACTCCCTGCAGGGAGTGGGGAGTGTCTCTCATTTCTCTGATGGAAGGGAGGGAGAAGTAGGAGGAATGCTGTGGTGGAGAGAAGCAAGAAGGTCTTCATGGCCAGAAAACCCCAACTGAGCTCAGGGGAAGGATCACTTGAAGGATTTTTCTGTTTCGGGAAGCTCACAAACCTTTCCTGGGATTTCAGAACTACCACCTTGAAATGTGCATGTAGAGCTGATTAGATTGCATAGTGTTCACAGTAAGCTTTGATAGAGAGATTCTGGAGAATGTCATCTTAACATGGCCACAGGTGGACTAGCTGGACTGAGAACGAAGGCTCCATACTCAGCTTTCAGATAGATTCAATGAAGTAGTTCAAAGTGATGAGTACCAGGCCTCATATAGGGCCTGAATAATCTTG
Organism: Bison bison bison; assembly: GCF_000754665.1. Taxonomy (NCBI): domain Eukaryota; kingdom Metazoa; phylum Chordata; class Mammalia; order Artiodactyla; family Bovidae; genus Bison; species Bison bison. The sequence continues at coordinate 5,363,963 of NW_011494735.1, read as the reverse complement.
GGTAAAAGATTGATTTTTTTGATATAATTAAAATTCAAAATGCGAGAAATTGGTAACTTCTGGTAGCAGTACTTGTTCAGCTCCCAGTACGTGTTCTTGCAGGTTGCTTTTGCTTGGTTCCTTTTTTTTTCAATCCATACTGCCAAATTAGGTTAAACTGTAAAAAATGCTTTTATTAGATTGACTTTGATTTTTTTTCTGAAATGCAATTAAAATCAATAACCACAAAGGTAAGCTTCTTCCAGTTAACTGGCTAAAGGGTTAGATAGGAGAATTTTCTTCTGTTGGGATCAAATCTCTATCTGTAATCTATACTGGTCAAAACTGGCCCATGTACATCTTAAAGAAGACCACCCTTAACAGTGAGTTAAAGGAACAAAACTATATAACAAACAAAAATCATCTAATACATTTGGAAAACTTTATACATCTAAGGGTTTGAAAAAAATCTGATTTTTTTAACTGTAAAATCTGTTCTACGTAAGAATTTCTTTGTCTTCCAGCTGACTCATGTAGCTTGGTAGAGCACCATGTCACTGTAGGTGAACATCTACTGAGGATCTCACCATGTAAATGCTATAGATTTTAAAAGTTCTTGTCTTGAGGAACCTGATGTCCTCTCAGGGCATAGATGTAACAGTAGAAAAATCACCAAATAATGACAAAGGCAGGCTGGATTCTAGTCTTGGTTGTCCCATCTAGGTTTCAATTCTCTCATTAGCAAAATGAGGGAGTTGAATTAGGTATTCACTGAAACCCCTTCTAGCTTCAAAATGTATTGCTTCTTAGGTTAAAAAAATAACCTGGAATAAAATATGTCATGTGCTAAGTGTCAGATGAGTTGTTATAATGGGTCTGAGAAGGGAGACACTGTATTGGGCTGGAATAACTAGGAAGAACTCTGCGGGGCTGAGAACATGGGTTGGGTTTGGAAAATGGACAGAACCTATGAAGGCAGAGAAGAGGAGCAGGAGTTCACAGGCTCACTCAGGAGAGTGGGGGATGCTTGAATGTGGCTTAATTAACACAGACCCCCAGATTCACCCCTGAGTGCTAGAGAAAATCCTCTTTCTTGGTGCTCTGACATGCAGGATAATAATGGTCACCTGTAGAAAAGTTTCAGTAGTCGAGACAGATGATACAATAGGCATAACATCCTCAGAGGAGAGCCACCACAATGGGCTGGATTTTTAACCCAGAGCTCTCTTTTAAAGTTTGGTATCCCTTACAGAATTTGAGAGAATAAGTTTTCCTGAAAGAAAACCACACAAAATCATATGATAATAAGACCACAGGCTCTAGGCAATGGAACAAGTCACTAAGGATAAAAATGATACTATCCACCAAGAAAGTTGTAGCCTTCTGCTTTCACGTATGACTGCATGACTCCTGCTCCTTGCCCTTTGACCTCACACTGTTCTCTCAGCCAATCAGTTTTTTTATGGTCTCCCTTGCCTCCATGCCAACTCAGGTCCCATAGCCAGCTATTTCTAGCAACAGAATACTAGAATATTCTATTATTCTAGAGTGGCCCCTTGATGCTACCATTTCTTTCTCTGCCATTCAAATCCCATTATTCTCCTCAATTCTCCTCCTGAGCTACTGAGCATTGTGGCAGAAAATTACAGCTGTACTGAGTATGTCCCCCATAAATTTTTACTTTTTAATCTCAACTGAACTATCATGAGAAACGCTGGGCTGGAAGAAGCACAAGCTGTAATCAAGATTGCTGGGGAAAATATCAATAACCTCAGATATGCAGATGACACCACCCTTATGGCAGAAAGTGAGGAGGAACTAAAAAGCTTCTTGATGAAACTGAAAGAGGAGAGTTAAAAAGTTGGCTTAAAGCTCAACATTCAGAAAACAAAGATCATGGCATCTGGTCCCATCACTTCATGGGAAATAGATGGGGAAACAGTGGAAACAGTGTCAGACTTTATTTTGGGGGCTCCAAAATCACTGCAGATGGTGATTGCAGCCATGAAATTAAAAGACACTTACTCCTTGGAAGGAAAGTTATGACCAACCGAGATAACATATTCAAAAGCAGAGACTTTATTTTGCCAACAAAGGTCCGTCTAGTCAAGGCTATGTTTTTTTCCAGTGGTCATGTATGGATGTGAGAGTTGGACTGTGAAGAAAGCTGAGCCCCAAAGAATTGATGCTTTTGAACTGTGGTGTTGGAGAAGACTCTTGAGAGTCCCTTGGACTGCAAGGAGATCCAACCAGTCCATCCTAAAGGAGATCAGTCCTGGGTGTTCATTCAAAGGACTGATGCTGAAGCTGAAACTCCAATAGTTTGGCCACCTCATGCGAAGAGTTGACTCATTGGAAAAGACTCTGATGCTGGGAGGGATTGGGGGCAGGAGGAGAAGGGGACGACAGAGGATGAGATGGCTGGATAGCATCACCGACTCAATGGACGTGAGTTTGAGTGAACTCCGGGAGTTGGTGATGGACAGAGAGGCCTGGTGTGCTGCAATTCATCGGGTCGCAAAGAGTCGGACACGACTGAGTGACTGAACTGAACTGAACTATCATTTCTACTCAACTATTTTAAAAAATTCCTCTAAAACCACCTTCTTAAAATTTCTCCACCATTCTCTTTATCCTCAAATTCTTGTTGCTCTTCCTTTTACTGTATGATAACATCTTACATCCTGCATTTTTTGAAGATTTGATGTTAGCCGATAATCACTCCCTCAGTCTTCCCTACCACTTCATCTCAGATTATGCTATATCCTCACTGAGGTACCTACATAGCTTGCATTTAAAAGGTGTTTATTATGAGCTTAGTCCTTACATGTATGAGATCACCTAATCTTTTCAACACCTTTATGAGGTAAATACTATCAACTCTGCTTTACAGATGAATAAGATGTGTGCCCAAGATCACTCAGCCAGTAAAGAACAAAACAGTAAAGAACAAAAACAAGGATTTAAATTTAGGCAGTCTCATAGAGATGGCCAACAAACAAAACCACTAAAGAACAAATAAAAATTTATATTTAGGTAGTCTCATACAGATGGCCAACAAACACATGAAAAGAAGCGCAACATCATTAATTATTAGAGAAATGAAAATCAAAGCCACAATGAGGTATTACTTCATGCTGGTTAGAATGACCATCATCAAAAAAATCTACAAACAATAAATACTGGAGAGTGTGTGGAGAAAAGGGAACCCTCTTACACTGTTGGTGGGAATGTAAATTAACACAGAAACTATAGAGAACAGTATGGAGGTTCCTTAAAAAACTAAAAATAGAACTACCTTATGACCAAGCAATCCCACTACCAGACATATACCCAGAGAAAACCATAATTCAAAAAGATATACACTTCAATATAATCTGAAGCATGCTTAAAAAATAGCCAGGACATGGAAATGTCCATCAACAGAAGAATGAATAAAGAAAATGTGGTACATATACACAATGGAATACTACTCAGCCATAAAAAGTAATGAAACGGCATCATTTGTGAAGTCAGAAAGAGAAAAACAAATATCATGTATTAAATGCATATATATATAGAATCTATAAAAATGGTATAGATGGTCTTCTTTGCAAAGCAGAAAGAGACACACAGACATAGAGAACAAACATATGGATACCAGGGGGAAAGGCAGTGGCAGGGGGATAGAGATGGGTAGCATGGATTAAGAGATTAGGACTGACATATATACACTACTGTGTATAAAACAGATAACTAACGAGAACCTACTGCATATCACAGGGAACTCAGTTCTCCGTGGTGACCTAAATGGGAAGGCAATCAAAAAAAGAGAAGATATATGTATACGTATGACCGATTCACTTTGCTGTATAGCAGAAACTGACACAGCAATGTAAATAACTATACTCTGACAAAAATAAATAACATTTAGGTAGTCTCAGTTCAGAGTCTGCATTCTTTCCCTGATCCTGAAGTGGGGGAAGGAGTGTATGTGTGTGTGCGTGCACACGCATGTGCACACATGCAAGCATGTGTGCATGTATATGGAGGCTAGGGGATTTGAACATAGTTCTGTATATATTATTTGACATTCAGTACTAATCTATCCCTTCTACCTCTGAGTTCTATCCTATCCTTACTCACCTATTCAAGAACCTTGTATCAGTTAGCTTTTGCTGTGTAACAAACTGCTTCAAAATTTAGTATCTTAGAACCACCACCATACATCATTGCTCACAAGTCTAAAGGTAAACTGGATATTTCTTGTAAGAAGAGCCAGATTGGACTAATTTCAGCTGTATTTACTCACACCTCAGTGACCAGCTGGAGGCTTGTCTGGAACTGGATAGTCTAAAATGGCCTTATTCACATGTCTGTAAATTGGACTGATGTCAGCTAGAGTGATAAAACTGGCTAGGCCACGTATTACTCATCATCCAGGAGTCTAGTTTGGGCCTATTTATGTGTTAGCAATTGCAGGATGCCCCTAAAGGCCACAAAATAGAGCAAGCTCCTGTGGACAAGCACTTTACAAGTCTCTTTTTTGCATTACAAGGGTTATCGTCCTATTGGTCAAGCAAAGTCACGATAAGGTCCAGAGTCATTTGAGAGTGTGAAGCAAAGGGAGCCACAAATACAGAAGCCTATAGACTCTGATGTATTAACTATATACACCCCTTCTCTTCCATCCGTCCCTTTCCACTGGCTTCTTCCCTTCACCTACCAATTCGGTGAAATCTATCCTGTTCTAGAAAACCTCCCTTCGATTTCATTACCCCCTAATATATAATGTATCTGGGTCCATGACTGCTAGGGATTGAATGTATAACTGAAAATTCCCTGAATTAATTTCCACATAGGAAACATGATAATCAAAGGATAAGTAGTTTTAAAATGTGTAATAATCACAGCAATTGTAAAGAACTCAGACAAACAAAAAACTTTTTCAAGAGGACTATTGTTTTATGGTGATAATAAGAAAGAAGACTGGCTTTTAGTTGGTTATATTTCTGTTTTTACATTCGCTACTGACAATGCACCCCTTTAATACGTATGCAGAAGATAAATTTTCCCATTGTCCTACCCTTGTACACCTATGCTCCAGAATCTCTCTTCTAAGTCTTAGAAAGGATGCAAGACATTTAACCTTGAAGTAACTTATTAAGTTAAAATATAAAGCAAACAAAAAAATACCTTATTTTATCTCTGGCTTTCCCTGAACTCCATTGGATGGCATATATACTTTTAGCTTTTTAAGTTGTTATATAACTTATACAACTGGTCTGCGTTTCCTCGGAAGTTTGTGTTTCCATATGTCCACATCCATGTCTATATGAAGTATTTTAAACCTTTTCAATTTAATAGGTTTTGCTGTTGTTCAGTCACCAAGTCATGTCTGACTCTTTGCAAGCCCATGAACTGTAGCACCCCAGGCTTTTCTGTCCCTCACCATCTCTTAGAGATTGCCAAAGTTCATGTCCATTGAATTGGTGATGCCATCCAACCATCTCATACTCTTTTGCCCTCTTCTCCTTCTGCTTTTAATCTTTCCCAGTAACAGGGTCTTTGCTGTTTGCATCAGGTGGCCAAAGTACTGGAGCTTCAGCTTCAGCATCAGTCCTTCCAAAGAGTATTCAGGGTGATTTCCTAAAGATTGACTGGTTTGATCTCCTTGCTTTCCAAGGGACTCTCAAGAGTCTTCTCCAACACCACAGTTTAAAAGCATCAGTTCTTCAGTGCTCTGCCCTCTTTACTGTCCAGCTTTACCACTGGTACATGACTACTAGAAAGACCATCAACAAGTATACAATAGTATGTAAGATTTTATTTGCATTTCCAGGCTATAAAAGCCTTGTATGCTGCATTTTACAGAATACCAAAGTTAAGTTTTTCTTTTATTCCTCTTGCTACATTCCCCCATCTAACTTCTTTTAGGACTAATCTAATTCCTTTTAGTTCATGATATTTTGGTTGACAAATTAGTCACCATTTTTCTCTGGGTAAATATATCTCAAAGCAAGTGTTTGCTTCTTACAGTAAAAAAGAAAAGGTAAATTGTTTGTGTAAGTAGAGGCAATCTCTCTCTGTCAGTTTTAAGGCTTAGAAAACATCTCTTGGCTTCCTAATTTTCTTTTCCTTTAGTCTCCCCACTAGTTGATAACCACCACAAACAGCCAGAATACCACATGTAAGTTTGTATCTGTGATATTTGCAGCTTGGCCTAAGAAAATGAATTAGCTGAAAACCTGACAAAGATATCCTCTAGTCATTTTCTTGCCCGTGTACCATGGTGAGGGGTTTCAGACACAAATTGGACTCCACTGGACTTGCATCACGTTGATGAAGCTCAGATAAGCAACTAGGTTCTGGGGTCTTTTATAAAAAAGGATTTATTTTTCCTTATTGTTTAATTTCAGGATTTTATTGGGCAGATGAAGGTTTTTCTTTTTTTAGAAAATCTCCCTGTCTTATGCAGTTCATGGTGTACTTTCCTCTCTTATTCAGATAAGATTTGGAAGAGCAATCTGGTGTTCATCTCCGTGAAAGCATCAAAAAATCTTTGTCATATCATTAAATGGAACATAATGTAGTTATACAACATCATAAAGCTTTCTTAAAAGGTCACTGAAGAATCTTAAGTGATCTGAAAAATGTTCATGAGTTCAGTCAGTGGAAATAAACTACAGATCTATATATGCATATCAACATTAGTTATGTCTCCATTTTGAAGTCTATTTATCCAGGTAGTTACTTAGACAAAGAAAAGATACCAAACTATTAACAATGAGTGAAGATATTGTGAATTATTAAATACTTAAAATATAGTTATGCTTTTCAATAGTTCTATCATGAACATGTATTATTTCTGTAATCCAAAATGATTAGAACAAAAAGCTCTTATTAGTAAAAAGGATAATATAACAAAATTCTAGGAAGATTTTTTTTTTTTTTGGCCACACAGTGAAGCTTGTGGGATTTTAGTTCCCCAACCAGGGGTTGAACCTGTGCCCTCAGCAGCGAAAGCACAGAGTCCTAACCACTGGATCACCAGGGAATTCTCCTAGGAAGACTTTATCTTACAATAGAAGCTTTGATGAAGAAATTTAATATACACAATCATTTTCCTTTTAGGTTTCTTGATTTTAATGTTAGTTTGAGAGAATAATAATGGAATTGTAACTTTCCAGATATGATTTGTAAACATACTTTCAGTAAATTCAGACATGTATAGGCATGTCTGGTAGCTTGCTGGCATCTGTTTGCATGAAAGATTTAGGGTCTTGGTAATGTTATTTTCTTGTAGTTGATGACTGGCACCACCATGACCTCCAAAACCCCATCCATTGTGTCATAAAAGAATATTTTAACTTCCCAAGCACAAGGAGACATTTCAGCTGGGGAAGGTACTCATCATTACAGGAGAACTGGAGTACACAGCTGAGTAGAGAATGTCCTTGAGGCTTGGCTACACCTTCATACAGTGACAACAAACTTCCTACCCCACCCTCAGAAAAGTGTCATGGCTCTCAAGAGAGGAAGCTAGGAAAGAGAATGAGTTAAGTAAACGCTGTCTTAACCAGTGTTGATGCACAGCAAATAGGCTGCAGGGCACCCAGTTTCATTAGTATACATCAAAACATCACTATACCCATCTGGTAGGGAAAGAGGGACAGCAGATGAGTGATGTCATCGGGATCTCTTCAATCATAAATTCATTTATTGGATCAACAAATTTTGAGATTTAAAGGAAAATATATGCTTTACCCTAACTTGTTAAAACCCCTATATACAATTTCCTAAGACCAGGGGAAGAATTAAAGCATGTATTTATGAAGTGATAACACTTCTTAAATAGTGTCTAGCACTATGCTAGAAATTGTGGAGCCTAAAGAAATAAGGCACTTCCTCAAAAGAGGAATCTTAGGATCTTATTTAGGAGATAAAACAGACATACATACAACACTACATGTTCCAGGAGGTGTAACAGAGTGAAATATAGATAAAGGAAGTGGTCTGTGACAATTTAATAGGTACTCTGTTTCGGCTCCTCTAAAGGTCAATATAAGTTCCTTTTATTACTAATTGGGTCTAAGGTACAAGGGACAAGTTACATAACTTCTGTATGCCTCAATTTCTTTAAGTGTAAAATGGTGAAACTAAATCTGCTTCATAAAAAATCTGTATATAATATGCTTATGTCTAACAGACATAAATAATACCTCAATAAATAACACCTCCTATTACTACCAAATGCCAATAAAAATAGTTCAGAGAATACATCTGGTACTTGTTAAACACTGATTGCCAGAGAGGGATAAGACTTTTGACAGAAAGTGATGCCTTTTAGAAATGGCAGTCAGATTTGCCAAGAAGATTTTCAGATTTGCATTTTATAAAAGGCTGGGAAATACTCATCCCAATGACAACTTCAAATCATTCCCATACAGAAAAGAAAGTAAATGGTAAGAAAAAATGTCAGTTAATTATTTTCTTAAAAAAAAAAAAAACATAGGTAACTGATTTGAGGCTTCTCTTTAAAGCTTGAAAAGTTCATGACAGTCCATGATGCTGACAATCCTGAGGATATTAAGCAAATCATTGCCCATTCAGGAAATAACATATTCTAAAGTATATATATGAGTATGCAGTAATTTTTTTGGAGTTATAAAACAATATTTATTTATTCTTTCACTCATTCAGCAATACATATTAAGTGCTCGAGGGATGGTACAATCTGGAATCTAAATGACATAGTCTGTGCCTTCAAGAGCTTTTAAGACAGTCAATGAATAAGTGTTTAAAAAGCAATGTGGCCAAGGTTAGCAAGAGGCACTAAGAGGGCTGGAAGGGAAATACAACGCAGGGATCAGGACGGACGTCCCAGAGGAGATGCTGTCTAAATGGGATGCAGGAGGACGAGTTCTGCAGGTACTTCACTGTGGCTACAGTGCCCGTGTGGCAAACACGGGGTGATGCTGAATGTGGAGAGTAAAGCAGAGGTCATGCAAAAGAGCTCTGCCTCTATCCTGAGACCAACATCCACACACTGAAAGATTTAAGGAAGGGGGATGGCATAAACTATTTTCATTTTTGAAAGATCACACTGGTTGCATGCTGGGAACACGTTGGAAGGTAGACTAGGGCTGAGCTTTTATGGCTTTTATAGTTACAAAATCTTGTATAGTCTTCTGTGTTCACAGAATTGAGTGAAACTAAAAGGAGACATTTGGGGAGTCCACCCTTGAGGAGAAAATATTATGCAGTGGTTAAAAGCAGAGAATCTTGATTAAAAAGCTAGTTTTGCCCATTGCTCTCTGTGACCTTAGGTTCATCTGTCTCTATCTCTGGTCTCAGCTTCTTTATTTTAATATGGGAATAAAATTATACCTGTCTTGTATTAGAATTGGTTAACAAATAAATAAATGAACCAAATCTCAAAGGCTTATTAACATGATAAAAATTTATTTCTGGTTCAAGTCAAGAAAAGGTACTAACTAAAATGATAAAATAAGTTAAAGGTAGCAGAACAAAAGCATTATATACCAAAATTATTTTACAGATATATTATTTATAACTAGTTAGAAGACATATAAAAATTACAATTTACAATAAGAAAAAGATTAAACACTTTGCAATAAACTTTAAATGAAAGGTATACAAACTCTATGAGGAAAGACATAGACTTCCTGAAAGCTATGAAAAGAGACTTGAACAAATGAAAGACACTCCCAGTTTTTTAGGATTCAACATCATAAACTGTCAATTACCTAAGTTAATGAAAAATTTAACACAAACCCAACAAAAACATGAATAAACGTTTTTATGGAGGTGCATGTGTGGTAAGTCACTTCAGTCACGTCTGACTCTTTGCAGCTCTACAGACTCTAGCCTGCAAGGCTCCTCTGTCCATGGGATTCTCCATGCAAAAATACTGGAGTAGGTTGCCATTTCCTCCTCCAGGGTATCTTCCCCACCCAGAGATCAAACTCGTGCCTATTACATCTCCTGCATTGGCAGGCAAGTTCTTTACCACTATTGCAGACAAATTAATATTTAAAAAATCATGTGGAAAAACAAACCCATGTAAGAATAGTCAAAAAGATATTAAAAAGGAAAGGCAAGGAGGAAGGTCTAGCTCAGTTATAAAACAATCTATAAAGTCATCTAATTAAAACAGTGTGACACTGACACATGAATAGACAAGCAAAGAGAGTAGATCAGAAAGCCAAGAAATAAACCCAAGTGCATATGGAAATTTAGTATATGATAAGGTGGCATCCCAAATTACTAGGAGAATATGGTAATTTTAATAGATTATTCTGGGACAGCAGAATAATCATTTGGAATAAAACAAATTTAGCTCTACATTTTATACCATGTATAAGTATAAACTCCAAAAGGAATAGGGATCTAATTTTTAAAAGTTTTATGTGCTAGAAGAAAACATTGGTGAATTCCTCTTTTAGCCTTGGTGTAGGAAAAGATTTCTTAACTATGACTCAATATTCAGAGGCAATTAAAACAAACTGATAAATGGCTATATGAAACAATTTTTTCTGCATGATAAAAAAATAAAGTCAAACACAACTAAAAAACTTGGAAAAATGTTTACAACATAGATTAAACTACAGATAAAGTACAAGCACTGATGATAAAGAACTCTTAAAACTGAGAGAAAAAAATTTTATCCATTAAAATGAGAAAAGACATAAACAGACAATTCGCAAAAAGAGTTATAAAAATGACCTTTAAAGACAGAAAAAGATGTTCAGCCACACTAATAATTACAGAAATACAAATTAAAACTATACTGAGACATTGTTATCAGACTGGTTACAATTAAAAATATGACAACACAGTCTGTTAGGGATACAGGCATTATCATACATAAACTGGTACAGTATTCTCAGAGGGAAATTTGGCAATACCTAAGAAAATCACATAACTATTTACCCTTCAACTCAGCAAATCTACTTTGGGGAATTTACCCTGATATACCTCCAATAATCCAAAAATACACTTGCAAAGAGTTACTGGCCTCAACACTGATGTTACAAAATATTGGGAACAATGTAATTATCTAAATACATGAGAGTGGTTAAATAAGTTATGTACATGTGAACAGTTGTGTAACAGACAAAAGTAAAAAAGGATTTCTATGAACTAACATGGATTGTTTTCCAAGATACATTAAGTTAAAAAAGACACCCCCCCCCAAAAAAAAAGTGCAAAAGAGTGCCTTTTGTGTGTCACCTTTCATGAGAGAAAAAAGAGAAATAAAACATTTATCTGCTTGTTTGTGCCAAAAGAAACACAGAAAAGATAACCCAGAATCTAATAAGATAAGGGATAAGGGAGAGAGGTACTGAGTACAGACATCATGGAGGCAGAGAAGGAGCAGTTCTCTGGGTACGACACTGTGCCATTCTGACTTTCAGAAACCATGACAGTATAAATACATGATTCAAGTCAAGCAGAATGAGGGAAGAACCCAAAATATAATACAAACAATAACAGATGAGCCTAACTCTATTACAGACTACACTGAAAGGAGTGGAAGAGAAAACAACAAACTGAAATAAATGTTTGAAAATCACTATCTTGATGATACACTGTGAGATTAAAGACTAAAGGCAAAAGGAAACATCTACAAACATCAAACACTATTAGTAAGTTCCTTCATTTACCAAAATGGCATGAGTTAGTAATTCTGAAATGCACTCATGTACATTTTAGGATTGTTAAGATAAGTAAGTAAACTCTGAGTGATGAGAGGCAGATTTCTTACTGTCAGAGAAAGGGGTTACAAATGAGGAAAAGAGGAAGGCTAGAATAAACCCTGGGGTGTCAGATTGGATTAAATGTAAAAACTCGTGATGATGGTAGATGATTGATAGAATCACACATGGATACATAGATTTAGATGATGCATATATGTGCATGTTTAGATGATGCATATGTGTGCATGTTTACACATACACAGATATTTTTGGCTTTGTTTGCTGAGAGGGCCTAGAATCAATGACACCAATAGCAAAGAATGCATACAGCAAAGAGAGTTTGATTTCCAGATACCATTCGCTAATTTTAAAAACAAACAAAACAAAATAAGGATTCTTGGAGAAATGACTGATCTCAAGGCTAGGGCAGGAAAAGCATAAAATTAGCTTGGAAAACCTTGAGATACAAGAAAGAAAAAGAAAGTGAAAGTGAAGTCACTCAGTCGTGTCCGACTCTTTGAGACCCCATGGACTGTAGCCTACCAGGCTCCTCCATCCGTGGGATTTTCCAGGCAAGAATACTGGAGTGGGTTGCCATTTCCTTCTCCAGATCTTCCCAACCCAGGGATTGAACCTGGGTCTTCTGCATTGTAGGCAGACACTTTATGGTCTAAGTACTCAAAATAACAACAACAACAATAGACACATGTTGAAAGGACACAGAAGTCAACTGGAAGAGGCTTCCAATGATCAAATCTGGGCCAATTTAAAGAATAAAATAAATAATGATAGCAATGAATTATAACATATAGAGTAAAATAAATATCCAAGCTCCATACCAATATACATAAATAATTAAATAATCAATAAATAGTAAAGAAGGGAATGCACTCTTTATGGAATTCTAATTAATAAATGTTCAGAAAATAATGAACATGTAAAAATCACCAATCAGCAAATAGTGGGCCAATACAGAATAAGAAACAGTATATTTACAGTCTTAAAGTATCTCTTTGCTAAGTCACTTCAGTCGTGTCCGACTCTGTGCGACCCCAGAGATGGCAGCCCACCAGGCTCCCCCGTCCCTGGGATTCTCCAGGCAAGAACACTGGAGTGGGTTGCCATTTCCTTCTCCAATGCATGAAAGTGAAAAGTGAAAGTGAAGTCGCTCAGTCGTGTTTGACTCTTTGAGACCCCATGGACTGTAGCCTACCAGGCTCCTCCATCCGTGGGATTTTCCAGGCAAGAATACTGGAGTGGGTTGCCATTTCCTTCTCCAATGCATGAAAGTGAAAAGTGAAAGTGAAGTCGCTCAGTCGTGTTTGACTCTTAGCGACCCCATGGACTGCAGCCCACCAGGCTCCTCCGCCCATGGGATTTTCCAGGCAAGAGTACTGGAGTGGGGTGCCATTGCTTTCTCCTAAGTATCTCTTTATAAGATAATAATTAAGTATGAAGGGGAAAAGGATTAGTTTACAGTGGAGAAATCCTGCAAACACTTACCTTAACCAACTGATTAAAGTTAACATCATCAATAATAGGATCTATCAACATCATGGACTCCCTGTATGATACATTGAGAAGCTCATAATATCACTTCTGTGGTATTCTTATCACATATATATAATATGAATACAATAATTATGAATTTAATCATAATCTGGAATGAGGATCATAGAGCATTAGAGATAATTGTCAAAAGCTGAATGATGGCTTATAGATTAATTAATAGCATAGTATCAACGCTAATTTCCTAATTTTGAAAATTGTACATTGTTAAGTAAGGTATTAACATTTGAGAAACCTGGCTAAAGACTATATGGGAATTTTGTACTGTATTTT
>NW_011494735.1:5339092-5350340 GCF_000754665.1 Bison bison bison | reverse complement strand
GTACTGTATTTTATACTTTTTTTCAACTTTTTATCAGCCTGAAATTATTTCAAAGTAAAAAGTTTAAAAATTAAAACTATTGAAAAGAATAAAAAGGTATTTAAAAACTCTGTCATCTATGGTTACAAAAGTTTGTTTTAAAAGGGACAGTTTACACCCTCTTCAAATAAAACAATATTTTCTTCTCAAAATAAAAACATTAAATATACATTTTACTTTATGAAAAGCTAAAATATGTACATGGAAAGATACATTCTTTACATAAATGCTCCCCCCGATCAGTATGTTCCCTCTCTCTGACTCAGTATTTTAATTTTCCAACTATTGCTCATATTTTTAGAGGATATGATACAGGTAATGATGTAATTTTTCTGTAAATTAAGTTCTAGTGATAATTCGACCCCAGTGGATATTGAGTTTCTTACAGTCTAATTTTGTGTATATTGTTCAAGGCAACAGATTTCAGGGAGCTCCATTTCTGGGCAAGGTATTAGATGTAATTTAGCAGCAAAGAAGACTTGGCTTGTATGCAGTAAGTACTTGTGCAATTAAGAAGTTTTCATTTTAAAAAGTGAAGGTGGAGAAATGGAAATAAGATAAAGGCTCTAGAAAGGTTAGGCCAATTTTGCCAACCACAATATTCTTTATTATTCTATGGTTACTTCACATTCTTAGTATCGAATAAACTATACTGAAGCACTTTATTTCCAATAAGTAGCTAATTATGATGAATGCTTTCTGTATTCTATTTTAATGAAATGTTTTGCTTTGGAGGATTCAAATGAAAATACAGAAAGCCCCCTGATTTTACCACTAGAGGGCAAAAGACATTAAGAAACGGGAAAAAAAACAAACTTGTGCTTTGGAGATTCTCTAGTTTTACAGTCTGAGATCTCTGGGTAGCTACTTTCAAAAACGAATTTATTCCGAAAGCAAATAAGATATGTACAAATAAGGACAGGAAGAAGTTAAGAGAGGAAAACTGTCATGTTTTATAAGAATGAAATCCCCAAACATCTTCTCAACAATGTTCACCTACATACGTTTATTAATTAATTATTGATTTAGGTTAAACATTCAATTAAACATTGATATAGGCTGGCAGTGATAAATTGTGATGCTTCCTCTCCTGGTGACGTTTGAGAAAAATACTGTCTGATTAATGCAATTGCTATCCAGAAAATGAGGAATGAACTAGTCCTGAATCAATGAGGCCAAGGTCTTGAATTCAATTTGCATATAGATCAGTGAACATCTCCCTAAACCAGGACCACCTCCCTCACTCCAATCAGCAAGTGCACATTTGGTCGAGGAGGAATGATGAGAGAGTGCGCATGCACAGGCAGGAACCAGCACAGCATTGGATTACTGACCTTAGGCCAATGAGATCTCCTCACAAATGAACGGTATTTTGATCTTAAGAATAAAAATTGTGTGTAAAGTAAAACAATTCAAATTTCTGCTGTTCCTTCTACCATCCTTCTTCCAACTACCCCTTTCTCATTTCTATTTTCTTTCTCACTTAAGTCACAATGTTGTTTTTTGTTTTTTTTTCCTGTGATAGAGTGTGTACATGGAAGAGGTGGTGAATTACTGATTTTCATGGTTTAAAGAAATTATTTTAACTAGTTTTGCTGCAATGGCTTGAATTAGGCTTGGAACTGAACACAATTGGTCTATCCTTATCCTCTGCAGGACATGGCACCTTACATGGCTCCCTAATGAATAAAAATCTCTAACTTTCATTTCATAAATGAGGAATTTTGAGAGAAACTATACATATTATTTAGAATCAACTTGATATTTCTACATCCAAAATGGTGTTCGTTGGTTTGAGGCTGATCATGACTAATACTGCATTTGTACAGCAGGAAATACCAGCATGTTTCCTTGGACTACTTCCAAATCTCTCTGAACTGGTAACAGTAAACTAGAGAGATGAGAAAATTATCTTCACAATCTGGCCAAAATACTGTGCAATTATTCTGGATATTAAGAGCTAATTGGGAAGGGGGAACATTGTTTAGAATGTTTATTTACATTATTCTAGTATGTCTGTAATCATTGCAGTTTCTCTTTTATTTTTCAGAATAGTTCCAGAAATAATTGTATTATAGAAATGTTCTGCATTGTCTTAAAATTATTAAAGTCTATTTTTTGTCTAATATAGCTCATTATTTTATTTCTACTTCCTCACCTTCAGCTTTTTTGATGTATTCTAATATTTAGGTTTTGTTTCTTTAGGTATGGGTGTTGTTGAGCCCCAGTTATGTCTAATTGATGAAAATCATCTTTTAAATCAGCCAATTCTGACTGTTCTTATGCTGCGATACCTTTGGGAACAAAATTATTCTTTAATAGAGTTGAATGGGCTTCAGAAGAAAAACCTGCATGCACTGGGCTCTGAGCCATCTTCCAGGAGCTGCTTGGTGTGATCCCATAGTTGATCCTATTATTCTACACTGAGCACCTAACTTCTGTGAATTCATACAGGAAAAAACATGGAGAAAAAGACCATGTCATGAGCATAGCAGAGTTCACTTTTCCCACCCCCAGTTACTCCTTTCTGTATGTATGTGCCCCTCAGGGATCCCCCATCACATTCTCCCCTTCCTGAACCTGGGTCAAATAGAATTCTTCCTTTTCCAGACTTGAATGACTCCCTTGCTCCAATCAGTTCAGTTCAGTCGCTCAGTTGTGTCCAACCCCTTGCAACCCCATGGACTGCATTTTGCCAGGCTTCCCTGTCCATCATTTTCAGCAATATCTAAGGCTATGCTAGTTTACATATAGCGCCAATTTGTAGGAAAGTGAAAGAAAGTGAAGTCGCTCAGTTGTGTCCAGCTCTTTGCGAGTCCATGGACTGTAGCACACCAGGTTCCTCTGTCCATGGAATTTTTCAGGCAAGAATACTGGAGTGGGTTGCCATTTCCTTCTCCAGGGCCAATTTGTAGGACAGTCAAGCTTTGCTCACACCTGAGGATAGAAGGCTGGGGTGTATTGGAAACCATCCCACTCTATAGAATCAGATTGAGATTGAGGTCATCCCCCTCACACCTGGCAGGGCTTGAATATGCCCCACAGGTAGCAGAGACAGAAACTTCAACTACTTAGGTATATCAAGAAAATTCAGCTTCTTCATTTTCTATCACAGATCTACTCTTCCTCATAAACATCCACATTACTCGGTACCATGGGGTGGAAAACACTCTTTCAAATTTGCCAATGTTAGACATTAAAGTCACTCCTTTTTAAAATGGACTCTTCCATATGCATTTTTCCTTGGATAAATGTTTAATCTTTCCAGCTTCCTCTCTCTTCCTCTGCTCTTTCTAAAGGTAGAAAGGCTGGGCAGATGTAATCACATGGCAGAAAGGGCAAGGCATATCAGAGCCCTCTGACTCCTCCATAAGTGGTCTGGTTCCCTCCAAAAATGATGTATCACTTGAGTCTACATGGGTCTTTGGAATGCTAGACATTAGTCTAAATATGTTAATTTTTTCTAAGCGATTCAAAACCTTAAAACAACTTACATAAAGACAAAAACTATAAAAAGACAACACTTATTTGTTTATTTAATAAACATGTGGTGAACCTCTACTGTGTGATGTGTATTATCTGGGATTTTCAGATACAGCAGAGGTGATCAAAACAGACAAGGAAGGTTTAGGAGATGATGGATAAGTTTACAGCACTAACTGTGGGGATGGTTTCACAGAGGTATACTTATCCTAAACACATTAAGCTGTATATATTAAATATCTACAAATTCTGATTGTCAATCAAACCTCCAAAAGTGGCTAAAAATGTGGACTATGGCCCTTGCCCTCCTACTTGGCAAGGATGGAAAAGGATGAGAAAAAGTGAGGTAGATAATAAGCAATATACTAAATAAATAAATAAAATATAAGTAAATAATATTGTACACTAAAAGCAGACAAGTAGAATAACAGGAAAAGTAGAACATAAGTTATCTCAATGGTTAAAGTTGTAATGGTTGTACCCTCTTTAGCATATTACAAACTATTGACTCATTTATTCATATTTCTCTAATTAGTTAATACCTTTCCACTGTTAAAGTAACTTTTAGCCATCAACAAAAGAAATACTATCTCAGACCAGCTAAATCTGCAAATTCTGGGTTACTGATCAATTAATTCAGTCAGACCTGGGGTCTGACTGAAACTCCAGAGTGATTCAGACTTAGTCCAGTGATCATCTTTCTGCCATCCCTACCTCCCTTTGTCTTTTTAGAGTCACACGGCACTTATTAAATCAATGGGTCTTTTCAATGAGCCTACAGCTTTTACATTGTTTTTGTGACTGGCAATCAGGCAAATTTTCCTGAAATGAAACATTCTTAAAAGTTTACTTGGCCAGCAAGACATACTGTGTGTCCTTTCACTATTATAATAATTTTGGCATGATTCATTAGCATTATTAGAATCAATGATGTCTTGTTAGCTTCTCTTGATAATTGGACCATCATTCAAGAGGTTTTGTTTCCTGGAAAATGAAAGATTGAGTTTACTCTTGAGTAATGTGGTGAATCTATCTTCTTTCAAAACATTCTTTCTACACATATATTCCTATAGTACTGTCACAATCTTTCTTATTCTTGGTATAGTTCTTACTCTATCAGAACTCCTGGGATTACTCACAACTCTCTTTATCTTGCCTACAAATAGAAGTGAAGAAAAATACATATCTATGCTTTATAAAGGGTCGTATACTCAGTAGAAGAAAGAATAAACTCACATCTATCAATTTCACCATTCTCCTAAAATTAATAAAATATTAAGCATATCTACTTCCTTTTGTATTACAATGTCTTTTGTGAACTTTACAATTTTGAATATCATTATGAATTCATAAAATCATGAACTCAACTTGCTTATGGATAATTATTTTTTAATGCCAATGGCTCCAAGTTGGATAGTGGGAGTATCTCAAAGCTGACTTTATTGTCCTTTCAGCACTACCCCCCTTTAAAGCATCCTTCCATTCAGACAAGAATGAAATCCTAAGAGAGCTCAGGTTTCTTTCACAGTGGAGAGTCAGAGGAGCAAGTGAAATCCCAGAAGGCAGAGTTGACATTATTTTACTGCTCAACTTCTTCAATGGTAGAACACATGTTAAGAGTCCACATTTATACATTTAGTTTAGCACTTTATTTTCTTCTAAAGTATTTTTTAGAACATACTTAAACCCAGAATGAAACTGAGCTCTTCAGTATTCAAATCAGTATTACCCTTCATTTTTACTTTTCAGCTGGACTTAGAACTCAAGTCCTTTTTCTATAGCTTCTACTCTTATTTTTCTGCTTGGGAACTGGGGAATGTTTTACAAAAGAAGGGACATATGAGCCAGGTCTTGAAGAAACAGAGAATTTACCGGTAGACTGGTGTGGAGATAGGAGTGAGATATAAAGGGTATTCCAGGTAAAATTAAGCATGGGAATTTTAGTACAAGGGTAGTTTACCCTTGAACAATACAAAGGTTAGGAACACTGACCCTCAGTGCAGTTGAAAATTTGAGTATAACTTCATAGTCAGCCCTTCATATCTGTGATTCCACATCCACAGATTTAACCAATCCCAGATCATGTAGTGCTGTAGCATGTATTTACGAAAAACAAAAAATTCACATATAAGCAGACTTATGCAGTCCAAACCCATGTTGTTCAAGTGTCAACTGTATATAGGTACATCATGTACAGGTCCAGAAGCATAAAAGTGACTTGGAATAAAATGATGGGAGGAGAAGGCAGTGATAAGAGATAAGGATAACACGGAATGTTTGATTAGCATAGGAGGGCATCTTGGTTGGCCACACCATGGAGTTTTGATTTTCACCCAGTGACTGATCTTATGACTAAACTGATTAGGTGATTTTAAGAAATATCCTGGAAAACTAATCAGCAGAGTAAATTTATAATAATAATTTCAAAAGAATAATTTGTTTATACCATCAACCTTCCTTCAATGGGAAGAGTTCTAGACAGAGTTAAAGAAGGAGAATTTTATGTATAAATATTTTTAAAAGAAATCCTTGATATTTTTATAAGCTGAGGTTGATGAGTCAAGCCCTAAGGGAAATATCATCTCATTGTTTAAGTATGATGATATTTACCTATCTCCTTCACCCACAGAAAAAGGGATAAGACATACTCATTGTGCCATGTCATAGCAGAATTCTAAGATAACCCCCAAGATCTCTGCCCCGGGTGTTACAAATATGATTAGGTTACATTATATGGCAAGAGTGAAGGGACTTTGCAGATGTAATTAAAGTCCTAAATTAATCGACAAATTCATCAAAAAGGAGATTATATCCAGTGACCCTGAATTAATCAGTTGGAAGCTGTTTTAAAGAGGATTTCAAACTTCACTGAGGTCAGAGAGTCTCTTGTTGGCTCTGCAGAAGCTAGTTGCCATAATAAGTTCTTACAGTTACAAGGAAACAAATTCTGCCAACAATTAGATGAGCTTGGAAGAGGAACTTGAAACTCAGATGAGACTCCAAACCTGCCTGATACCTTGACTGTAGCTTTGTGACATCCTAAGCAGAGGACCCAGCTAACCTGAATCTGTACTCCTAAACCACTGAAACTGGGAGATAATAAGTACGTGTTGTTTTAAGCTCTGAAATCTGTAGTAATTTGTTATGAAACAATAAAATTAACATACCCATAGAGTGGTAAGGAAAATCATGAAAGTGAAAGTGTTGGTTGTTCAGTCCTGTCCAACTCTTTGTGACCCCATGGACTGCAGCCTGCCAGGCTCCTTTGTCCATGGAATTCTAAAGGCAAGAATACCAGCATGGGTAGCCTCTCCCTTCTGCAGGAGATCTTCCCAACCCAGGGATTAAACCCTGGTCTCCTGCATTGCAGGCAGATTCTTTACCATCTGAGCCACTTCAGAAGCCCCCAAGGAAAATCATATGCCTCTTAAAATAGGCAGTGTGGATAGTGGTTAAAGGCACAGAGCCTAAAACCAGCTTGCTGCTACTGCTAAGTCGCTTCAGTCGTGTCCGACTCTGTACGACCCTATAGACGGCAGCTTACATGGGTCCATATCCCAACATCACCCCCTACTTGGTATGAAACTTTTGGTGTGTTCTTTTATGCTTCCAAGCCTCAATGTCCTCATATGAAATAAGGATAAACACAGGACTTACCTCGTAAGATTATTCTAGAGAATTAAAGGACCTAATTATGTAAAGTCCCTGCTATCCTTATATGATGCTTCCCTACTAATTAGCAATGGATCTGGATATTAAAGTCTATCTTCATTTACCCTCTAAACAAATAAGGGTGTCATCCTATTATGAACATTCAAGGCATTTGATAAAAAGATCAAACTTATCACTTTGATAAGATTCCATAATCAATTTCATTCAGAAAAAAATACACTTTAAAGGATGAAATAATGTAAGAAAACAAGATCTCAGTTTTAAAGTACAAAATCTCTTAATGTTCCCCCTCCGCCTTAAGATCTAGAGATCAGTCACAGTTCCAAAATAATCAAATGCATCAACAGCTGCTTCACTCTTGTTAACTGCTGCATGTTATTTCCAAGGAATTACACAGAGAAAAAAATTTATATATATATAAAATAAAATTGACAGAAAATACTTTGGGGTAAGTTCTGCTCTGATAGGTAGAATGATAAATGCAAATATAGATGTGTAGAAGAGACAGGAGATAGACAGATATAATGGGTGGATGGATGGATGGATTGGTGGTAGGAGACAGGGAAGGAAGAGATAGGCCGGACTCCTGATCATGAGAAATACATCTTGAATTCCCTCGGTCAAATGGATTGAATTCAAAACAAATCACAACATAAGTAAAACTTTTTCTAAATCACTAAACATTGTTGATTCATGGCATTTTTTAAAATTCAGGCAAAACTGAAAATGGAAAACCTCTCCTTAATATACCTAACTAGAAGGATTTAGACAGGAATGTGGAATTAAGTATATTGTTGTCAAAGACCAGATATATCAGAATCACATGGAAGAACTTAAAAA
This sequence comes from Bison bison bison, assembly GCF_000754665.1. NCBI lineage: Eukaryota > Metazoa > Chordata > Mammalia > Artiodactyla > Bovidae > Bison > Bison bison. Next base: position 5,342,306 of record NW_011494735.1, on the reverse strand, counting down.
ATTGTAGATACTTAGGTTTCCTTCCAGAGAGTTTGACCAAGTTTGGAGTACAGACCAGGAAACTGTATTTCACTCTGTGTTAGTTAAGGTAAGGTAGGCTGTAGTAACCAACAGATTCCAAAGTATCAGTAGATTAACACCAAGACCAAGGCCAAGTGAAGTCGCTCAGTCATGTGCAACTCTTTGCAACCCCATGGACTGTAGCCTACCACGCTCCTCCATCCATGGGATTTTCCAGGCAAGAGTACTGGAGTGGGTTGCCATTTCCATCTCCAGGGGATCTTCCCGACCCAGGGATAGAACCCAGGTCTCCTGCATTGTAGGCAGACGCTTTACCATCTGAGCCACAAGGGAAGTCCAGTAGAAATTAATTTCCTGCTCACAAAATTGCTCAGAGTGAGGCTGGTGGGGAGGCTCCCCTTCATGCAGTCACTCAGTAACCGAGACCCTTTCCATCTTATGGCTGGCTTTTTCATACTGAATAGTTTCACTGGTATTTGATCTTCCACCAGGTGGAAGAAGAAATGGCATGGAGGAGCTCATATGGAAAGTTCGAATGCATCTGACTAAAAGTGGCATGGATTTTCCCTTTTGTTCTTGTTCTTTTAAGGAGAACTTTGTTATATGGTCGCTCCTAACTGTAAGGAAGGGAGAATAATACAGTATAGCTACTAGGCCAGTAAGTGGATTTCAGTGAGCAAGAATTAGTCTCTGCTGTGAGCACCTCATGTGATTTTGATGTACAACTGTTACAAGATTGAAAATTCACAGGTGAACTATAAATTTGAATCAAAACAATCTAGGTTCCAAACAGTCATCTGATCCTAGGTAAAATATTTCCCCTCTCTATGCCATAATCTTTTTGATTCCTCATCTTTTAAGTGAGGATTTTAAAATCCTATCTCTCAAAATTCTTGTGAGATCAGCATGAGGTAATACATTTAAAACTATTAGAATAATAACCGACATTTTAGTCAATACTCATAAATATTCAAGATAATAGTCAACATAACTACATTGTTGCTTTGGATAAAAAAGAAAGCATGATTTTCAAAAAAGAAAGCATAATTTTCATAAAAGAAAGCATGATTTTCTGTTATCTGAGCTAAGACATCAGATGTAGCAGTATCAGAATAGATATATTATTCCAACTAAATTATTGGATTGAGAAAGTTTGAGAAAGTAGAATCCTAACACAACAGAAGTTGACTTCTTGCTCTCCTAAGCAAGTGTCAAGAACTTGGGCAGCTTCCCTCCAGGTGGTCATCCCAAGATCCAGTCTTTTTCTGTCTGGTGGCTCCACCTGGGGCTTTATCATCATCTTAACCAGTGTATAGAGACACCCTGGTGACACACTAGGTGATGTGATCTGAGCTAAGAATTAGGTATCACAGTATCAGAATATCTGATGTTCACAGAGAGAAAAATTACTCCAAGAATTGAAGTGAAAGAAATCTTAAAATATTGAGGGATTGAAAATGTTGGTGGTGTAGCTCTCAAATTGAGCTTTATAACAATCTGATTAACACATATTGCAATTCAGGGTGTTTGAGGTATTTTTAGATTTAACTTTTGCCACATACAAATTTGTACCACTACACCTAAGGAACTCTGTGACCACCCAGGTGCAGAACTGGAGCTGAGCTGTGCAGTACCTATCATCTGAATCAACTGATACCATCACAGATGAGTTAAATTTGATATAATTTAAAGGATTAATTTACAGAGTAGTTCTGAAGTTTGGATTAATGTGAGGACACTAATCAACACAATTATATGTCAGAAGCAGAGAATGATCTCTGTCTAGGATTTTTTTAACTCAGGCACAGACTTCTTTTACAATAATATCCACCTGCATTTGCAGATTTTTGGGAAGAAGTTACATAATGTACATGACAGTGAGAAATAGCAATGTTAGTTTCTGAGAGAGACCACAAGAGAAAAATTGCATTTACAGTGGTTGTTAAAAACTGTTAACATTTTTAGTAATCAACTGCTGAATAACTGAAACACAACCCCTAACCCACAAGAGAACACCCATGCTCTTCTGGTCTTCAGATTCCAATTTGAAGAATGCACCCCTAATTAAAATAACTAAGAGGAAAATAAGTCCCTGTGTGCCTCATCTTCTTGGTTTCTCCACCATTTTCCAACTTTCCTGATTTCAAACCTCATTTCCCTTAACACCTTGGCATATTCTCACACTTTAGATCCTGTCATCCCTAACCCTTAGAACTTACTCTAGTTATGAACTCTTGCTGACCTGATAAACCTTTGAGGAGCTGCCTCCTCCCACGGTGGGCATCATTCACAATGTGGCAGTCAGTGTTCTCAACCCAGTAAGTCCTCTGCTGTTGAACTCTTGCCTTACCTAGCTCACGTATCAGGGAAGTGGGAGGAAGAAGACACTTGGGGTACCTTCCATGTGCCAGTCCTTAAAGCATCATTTCATTACCCTGGTGATCTTGGGAAATTACTTGAGCAATACAGCTTCCTCTCCTACCTCTGCAAAATGAATATGGTTTACAATTTCCTAGGCTCAAATAATAGCCACTGTTTATTTAGGTCCTCACTATGTGCTTGTTTCTGTTACATGTTAGATGTATCATCTAATTTAATTCTTAAAACATCCCAGAGAGTAAGTCTTAGTATCATGCCCACATTTTTAGATGAGGAAACTAAGGCAAAGGAAGGTTAAGTGACTCAATCAATCTGGGTACAGTGCTTGGAGCATCAGAGTTTCCAGGTGATATCAACTCATTTATTTACTGATTTACCTACTTTCTAAAGTGCAATGCTCAAACTACCACACAATTGCATTTATCTCACACGCTAGTAAAGTAATGCTCAAAATTCTCCAAGTCAGGCTTCAGCAATACATGAACTGTGAACTTCCAGATGTTCAAGCTGGTTTTAGAAAAGGCAGATGAACCAGAGATCAAATTGCCAACATCCGCTGGATCATCAAAAAAGCAGGAGAGTTCCAGAAAAACATCTATTTCTGCTTTATTGACTATGCCAAAGCCTTTGACTGTGTGGATCACAATAAACTGTGGAAAATTCTGAAAGAGATGGGAATACCAGACCACCTGACCTGCCTCTTGAGAAATTTGTATGCAGGTCAGGAAGCAACAGTTAAAACTGGATGTGGAACAACAGACTGGTTCCAAATAGGAAAAAGAGTACGTCAAGGCTATATATTGTCACTCTGCTT
>NW_011494735.1:5330226-5338992 GCF_000754665.1 Bison bison bison | reverse complement strand
TCTATGCAGAGTACATCATGAGAAATGCTGGGCTGGAAGAAACACAAGCTGGAATCAAGATTGCTGGGAGAAATATCAATAACCTCAGATATGCAGATGACACCACCCTTATGGCAGAAAGTGAAGAAGAACTAAAGAGCCTCTTGATGAAAGTGAAAGAGGAGAGTGAAAAAGTTGGCTTAAAGCTCAACATTCAGAAAACGAAGATCATGGCATCTGGTCCCATCACTTCATGGGAAATAGATGGGGAAACAGTGTCAGACTTTGTTTTTTTGGGTTTCTAAATCACTGCAGATGGTGATTGCAGCCATGAAATTAAAAGACGCTTATTCCTTGGAAGGAAAGTTACCACCAACCTAGATAGCATATTCAAAAGTAGAGATATTACTTTGCCAACAAAGGTCCATCTAGTCAAGGCTATGGTTTTTCCAGTGTTCATGTATGGATGTGAGAGTTGGACTGTGAAGAAAACTGAGTGCCGAAGAATTGATGCTTTTGAACTGTGGTGTTGGAGAAGACTCTTGAGAGCCCCTTAGAATGCAAGGAGATCCAACCAGTCCATTCTAAAGGAGATCAGCCCTGGGTGTTCTTTGGAAGGAATGATGTTAAAGCTGAAACTCCAGTACTTTGGCCACCTCATGCGAAGAGTTGACTCACTGGAAAAGACTGATGCTGGGAGGGATTGGGGGCAGGAGGAGAAGGGGTCGACAGAGGATGAGATGGCTGGATGGCATCACTGACTCTATGAACGTGAGTTTGAGTGAGCTCTGGGAGTTGGTGATGGACAGGGAGGCCTGACATGCTGCGATTCATGGGGTCGCAAAGAGTTGGAAGTGATTGAGCGACTGAACTGAACTGAACCGAATTCAAGTGCAATAACATACGATAGAAAACTGTCATGACTAGAGGCACATTTAGCATAAATGCCAGAGTCCCATCGTGTCCTTTGTTAAACAGTACTTCTGTGTTGGTTCTTTACCACAAAAGCCTACTTTACCAAAAACCAAGCAACACAAACTTAAATTTGACCTAGTTTAATAGAAATGTGGGTTGTGGTTCAATTATTCAGCAATCGCTTACTAAGAATTTAAACAGTTTTTAACAACCAGTATAAATGCAATCCTTCTCTTGTGGTCTCCCTCAGAAACTAACAGTGCCATTTGTCACTGTCATGTACATACTGTAAACCCTCCCAAATAACCTGCATATGCAGAGAGAACTACATTTCTACAGACACCATATTTCAAATGGTGTGGACTTAGAGAGGTGTCATAGAATGGGTCTTGAGATGACGTTCCAGCTAATTCAAGCACCATTAACTTTTACATTTACTGTCCAGTTTACTGGCAGTGGTAATGAAACCTTGATTTTGCTCCATAATAGTCTATATTATTTTCTTCCTGTTAAATGAATAGACAAGCTCAAGGGGAGAGAATCCAGGAGTCCTGGTGTCAAGAGAATGGTCAGATTGGCCAACTAGCTGTGGTTCCCTGCACCATTTGGAACTATGTAGCTGAAATGAGAAGGTAAATAGGTGGTACAACCTTACAGCAGCTAACAGTCAGCCCTGCCCTGCTGGCCACACTCTGCTCAGTCTGCCAGGCAGGAAGCATTTCTAATAAAGAGAAAACTAAGGGTTATACACAGATTCCCATGTAAGAGCAAGCTAATGCCTTCCTGTTTCCTACTGGGTTTTGCAGGCCTCCTTCAGCTACTCTGGGATGTTAGAATAAGCAATCTGTTTTGAGCTTGAAAAGGTTTGATGTTCCTTTATGTGGGGGTGTTCAATTCATCAGAAAAAAAAAAAGTGCCAGCCTCCTGCTCTCAGTAGTGTAGTATGGAAATGTAGCACATCCTACTCTGACATTTCTCTTCTGCCTCTTAAGCCCCCGTTGCAAGATTGTGGTTTCCAGATTGTTTTGCTTTTTCTTTCTCTAAATTAGTTTTACTTTTCATGCCAACAGTCTTCAGTTCAGTTCAGTTCAGTTCAGTCACTCAGTCGTGTCCGACTCTTTGTGACCCCATGAACCACAGCACACCAGGCCTCCCTGTCTATCATCAACTCCTGGAGTTTACCCAAACTCATGTCCATTGAGTCGGTGATGCCTTCTAACCATCTCATCCTCTATCGTCCCCTTCTCCTCCTGCCTTCAATCTTTCCCAACATCAGGGTCTTTTCAAATGAGTCAGCCCTTTGCATCAGGTGGTCAAAATATTGGAGTTTCAGCTTCAACATCAGTCCTTCCAATGAACACGCAGGACTGATCTCCTTTAGGATGGACTTGTTGGATCTCCTTGCAGTCCAAGGGACACTCAAGAGTCTTCTCCAACACCACAGTTCAAAAGCATCAATTCCTCAGTGCTCAGCTTTCTTCACAGTCCAACTCTCACATCCATACATGACCACTGGGAAAAACCATAGCTTTGAGTGCTGTACTCCCAGCCTTTAGGGGCAAGGTTTCCTGCTCTGCCTTGGCCCAGGCATCAACCTGCACCAGCTCTAGATCTAGCCCAAACCAACTCCCCAAAGGATCTCTTCTCTACCCTCAAAGTCTATGGAGACTTTACCCACTTCTGGTTTTTATAACCATTCATCTTCTAAATTGCATCCACCTCTACTGTTCCTTTCCCAGTCAGGGGAGGGAAAGAGGGCAGAGGTTATGATGTCTCCATTGCAAGTCTCTGATGGTTATCTCTTCATCTATCCTAGTAGACTACAGACTATGGAATTAGGGAGAATAAAAGATTAGTTATCCTCTGAGAACAGCTTTAATGTTAAACTACTTGGGAGTATCTAAATCTTTAAATGGAAAATAAGTGCAAGAAAAACAACCCACGAGTGAGGGTGGATTTTTAAGTTCTTAGTTAGAAGAGTTCTAGCTGTTTTTCAGATACAGGGTCTGATCATTCAAGCAGTTGCCGCAATGTAGAAATGGGAGCCACCAGGAACCAGGGCCAGATGACTTATTTTTAGTATTTAGACAAACGTCTTTGCACAATTTAGGTCTGAGAAGCAGGGTTCAGGATTTGGGATTTCTAGGGAAACAAGCCCAGCCCCACTTCCTCCCAATGTGGTGGTGGAGGAGGGTGCTTCAACTATGGGTGAAGCACCACATAGTTATGGAAGCCTTAGCTTCCTGGTGTAGCAGTTACACAGAGCAGTTTCCTTGACCTCAGGAATTTCCAGTCTTTAACAGATGAATGTGTAACATACAGACATACATCAATATACACACATACTATATTCACACATACAAAACAGGGCTGCACTAATTTTGTGTTGCAGGATGGGGGAGTCAAGGAGTACTGGGGAAATGGACACATTTTCAATAGGTTTCTCATATTTTTCCACATTTGCTTCTTTTTGTCCCCCTTCTCTACAAGGATGGTGTTTAAAAAAATTAATGCACATTTAATTTTCTTAAAAGTTAATGTCTTTTTCTTAAAAGACAAATATGTTTAATCAGTGAACTACTGAACCCCTCTGCTTCATTCTTCCTGGTAACCTATTAACAACTAGAATATGGTTCTGCAGAGTCCAACTTGAAAAATGCCAAGTGTGATGGTTAATTTTATGTGTTAACTTGGCTGAGCCACAGTGCCCAAATATTTGGTCAAACACCATTCTTAAAGTTCCTATGAGGGTGTTTTTTGTATGAGATATACATTTAAATCAGTGGACTTTGAGCAAAGCAGATTGCCGTCCTTAAGGTATGTGGGCCTCTTCCAATCAGCTGAAAACCTGATGAACAAAAGGCTTGACTTCCCCTGAGCAAGAAGGAATTCTACCAGCAAACTGCCTTTGGACTTAAATTATAACTCTTTACTGATTCTTCAGCCTGCTGATCTTCCCCATCAGATTTTGGATACACCAAGCCTGCATAATTGCAGAAACCAATTTCTTAAAATAAATTTCTTTATATATGTGTGTGCATATATACTGGTTCTGTTTCTCTGGAGAACCTTGACTAACACATTAAATTAATGTGAATTTGGAAAACAAAATGGAGTCTATTTCCAGATAGACTGTTGTTCATTGTAAAAAAAAAAAAAAAGCAATAAGAACACACACATTTCTAATACTCTATACAAATAGATTTTGAGATAAAGGGCAGTTAAAAACCAGGCACTGTGATCAACTGTGAAACATGTTAAAACAAAGTAAATCTTAAAGAAAAAAGCACCACCATAAGAAGTAAGGAATTAAGACATCAAAAAAAAAAAAAAAAAATCCTAGATTCTTACTGAGGGACTATCTAAGGCAAGCCAGACAGACATGAAGCTTTAAGCTGACATGCTGGCAGAGGCTTCAACTCAGGGCTGCTGATTTCAATCTCTTGACAGTAGTGGTTTTCAATAAACCAATGCCATGATTCCTCTGCACACTCAAGAGCCATTGGCTCCCTGGTTAAGAGAATAAACTCTGAAGTTTTGCTATAGTCTAATACGTGATTCAGGTCATATTACTTAACCTCTCTGAGATTCTCTACCTTATCCAAAGCATGAAGATAACAGAACCCTGTAAGGTTACTATGATGATTAAATAATGGATGCACAGTGCCAAGTTCATGGTCTGGTCTGGAACATAGTAATTATTATTACCTCCACATGACATTAATTTTATTTCCTCTTTGCTTTCTCATTCAACTTCAGGATTTATTAGGTTTGGTTTCCTCCCCATCATTCAACTGAAAGCAGGCAAGTGCATATCCTAACCGGCCTCCTTTCCAAATCCAATGACCTTTTTTATCAAATCTCCTTCGTCTCTGTATCCAGTTTGCCTATCAATTAGTCATTAAAACTGTATTGCACAACTGCTCTGGACCATACAGTGGGCCACATGTAAGGTACACAGTGGTGAATATGTCAGGTGCAATCCCTACCCTCATGGAACATTCAGGCTTGTGCTGGGACTTTAACTTCAACAAGTAACTGCATGTAACCATATTAAGAAATTATATAATCAAAGAAAAGAACAGTGTGCACTAAAAGAGAGTGACAGAAGGGATATTTCATCAAGGAGTGTCAGGGAATTTCTGGGACCAGAGAAGGCAGGTTCCCTCCCACAGAAAGAACAGCAGCAAGTGGGAAGACCGTAAGGTAGAAAAGAGCTTCTCAGAGTGAAGGAAATAAAACAGCATCCACGTAGTTGGACAAGAGGAAGGGTGGTATGAAATGAACCCGGAGAACAGGCATGGGCTTAGTGATACAGGGCCTTGTAAATCACGCTGAAGGTTTAGACTGAATTCCAAGGGCAACTTGGGGCCATTGGAGGACTCTGAGCCAGAGATGATACAATCGCTGTGGCTGTGATCTGGAGAATGGATTAGAATGGATTAGAGACTGAGAGATCAGTTGGTTAGGGGGTTTCTGGTTATGAATGCTGAAAATGGAAGTAGACACACAAGTAGAAGAATCTGAGATAAAATTTTGGTGGAAAATTGAAAGAATCTGGAGATGAACTGGATGTGGAAAATAAAGACGAGAGAAATAAAGTGTAGTTGCTCAGATGGGTCCAACTCTTTGCGACCTCATGGGCTGTTAGCCCATCAGGCTCCTCTGTCCATAGGGATTCTCTGGGCAAGAATACTGGAGTGGGTTGCTATTTCCTTCTCCAGGGGATGTTCCTGACCCAGGAATTGAACCTGGGTCTCCCTCATTGCAGGCAGATTCTTTATCATTACTCCCAAGCTCAACTTTGAGCATCAGGCTGAATAACTGAGCCATTTACCAAGAAAAGACACAAAGTCACTGTCTGGGGAAAGGACCAGGATCTGAATATTTCCAGAAATCTCCCAGATGATTCCAATGGCTAGTCCCAGTTGAGAAAAATCAAACAAGAGGGGTGGTATAGAAGATAGTAGTTAAGTTTAATGACTAATGATTGTATATTTCTTTGGAGGTAGCTTGCCTTGTTCAAAATTTGTCACTGGGGAAGTTGGCTTCCTCATTTGTAAAATGGAAATAACAACAGAACATATGTTACGGAGCTGTTGTAAACCATTAATCTTATAAAATATCTGGAACGTTTTCAAGCTACCCTTCTTACATCAGTCAGTTGAATCACCCAGGTGCTTTCACATCTCCAAGCTCTTGCTTCTCCTTTTGCTTCTTCCACGTTGTGATATCCTATATTCTCTTCAGAGAGAGTCTTCCTTGACAACTCCCCCTACTACCACCATCCCCAGCCAATCATCAGGGCCATTTCTCCTGGTGCATGATCATAGAATTTAACACATTCCGTTCCATTCAGTCGCTCAGTCGTGTCCAACTCTTTGTGACCCATGGACTGCAGCACGCCAGGCCTCCCTGTTCATCATCAACTCCCGGAGTTTACCCAAACTCATGTCCATTGAGTCGGTGATGCCATCCAACCATCTCATCCTCTGTCGTTCCCTTCTCCTCCTGCCTTCAATCTTTCCCAGCACCAGGGTCTTTACAATTATTTCTTTATTTGTTTGTCTCCTGAACAAGACTTTAAACTTCTGGAAGTAACCAGCCTTATCTTAAATAAATGTATGTCCAGAGAACTTACTCTGATGTCATAGACTGAAATCCAGAATGAATTTGTTGGATTTAACTGAATTCAGCTAAATTAAAAAACATGCTACCCTCAGGGACCAGATCTTATAAACTCTGGTTTAACTATGTTGTCATATGATACAAACACAGCAAGTTAACACTTGAGGGATATAAAAAATTTACCCTAAATGGCTATTTAGGCACAAGCTTAAGCCTAAACCAGTCATGCCAAACATAACACCTTCTTATCTGCCTCTCACCTCTGCTTTGTTCTTCCTGGGCAATGTGGGGCCCATGCCTTTCTGAGGAACAGAAGAAGGGGGAAGGCAGTTGGGGAGGAAGAGACATACTCCTACAACTTTACAAAACCTTCCTTCACTCCTTAATGGGGGAAAGGAAGGTAGAGAGAGCTGCTGCATGTGCTAGAAGAAGCACGTCAGATTGGTTTGAGACCTCTGTACCCTCGCGGCTTGGTATAGTCAGTCTAAACACCAGTAGGCAAATACCAGTGACATTACAGGCAGAGCAAACTGGCCCAGAACAATTTTTGTAAGAGACCCATGGTTTTCATCATGACCTTGTATGGGAGCAAAACTTGATCTCCTTCATGCTAAAGCTTCTGGAGCCTTCAACCTCCAAAAAGCATGCATGATGGACTGGTTGTACACTTTAAACCAAAGTATCTTCAGAATCCAACCCCACTCATGTTAATGCTTCGGGAGACCTCAATCTCCAGAAAGTATGCAGGAAATAGTGGTCAGGCATCTGAGACTGAAATAACCTGATAAAAGGTTTGGATTCCTGAGAGAAAAGATGAAAAGAATTTGTCATTCTTTAATCTCAAGGCAAATGGGCATAGCAGGAGGCAGTTTGAAATGTATAAACTGACAGTTTTTTGAGCCAAACAAATCTGTGTCTAGTCCTGACTCATTCACTTTTTAGTTCCTATGCTCATTAAAATTAATACTAAATAATAATGATAATAACAACAGCTAACACCTACCAGTCTATCCTAAAGGAGATCAGTCCTGGGTGTTCATTGGAAGGACTGATGTTGAAGCTGAAACTCCAGTACTTTGGCCACCTGATGCAAAGAGCTAATTCATTTGAAATGATCCTCCCTGATGCTGGGAAAGATTGAGGGTAGGAGGAGAAGGGGATGACAGAGGACGAGATGGTTGGACTCACCGACCATCACCGACTCAATGGACATGAGTCTGGGTAAGCTCTGGGAGTTGGTGATGGACAGGGAGGCCTGGCATGCTGCAGTTCATGGGGTTACAAAGAGTCGGACACGACTGAGTGACTGAACTGAACTGAACACTTACATATGTTTATTACATGCCAGACTGTTCTAAGTGTCTTACATATGTTAACTCATCTTAGTCCTGAGAAAAATAAAATCCACCAAGGAAGACACTTCTACCATACTTTACAGTGAAAGAAACAGTCCTTCACTGTTAGAATGATTGAGTAAATGGTACATGCTAGTAAAGAGCAGAGCCAGGATTCAAACCTAGGCAGTGTAGGTTCTGAATCCATGTAGTCTGGCTTCAAACACCAGGCTTACATCCACTGCATTTCCCTGCCTCCATGTGCCTCAGTACATCATCTGACTTCGAGAATCTATGTTTCATTGTCAAGTGGGTATAATGAGGCCAACCTTAGTGATGTGTTGAAGGATATGGTGTAGGGAGAATCCTGGATACCAAAGGAGCACCTAGATAGATGAAGTGCCTTTAATTTTCAACCTGTATGCTCATAATGTATTATGTGAATTCTGCTGCTGCTGCTAAGTCACTTCAGTCGTGTCCAACTCTGTGCGACCCCACAGACAACAGCCCACAAGGCTCCCCCATCCCTGGGATTCTCCAGGCAAGAATACTGGAGTGGATTGCCATTTCCTTCTCCAATGCATGAAAGTGAAAAGTCAAAGTGAAGTCACTCAGTCGTGTCCGACTCTTAGCGACCCCATGGACTGCAGCCTACCAGGCTCCTCCATCCATGGGATTTTCCAGACAAGAGTACTGGAGTGGGGTGCCACTGCCTTCTCCGATGTGAATTCTAGGAAAATGCTAATAAAAGTCGGTTATCTAGAGTATCTATTTTGGGGGGTTCCAAAATCACTGCAGATGGTGATTACAGCCATGAAATTAAAAGACGCTTACTCCTTGGAAGGAAAGTTATGACCAACCTAGACAGCATATTGAAAAGCAGAGACATTACTTTGCCAACAAAGGTCCG
>NW_011494735.1:5329582-5330126 GCF_000754665.1 Bison bison bison | reverse complement strand
TTGAACTGTGGTGTTGGAGAAGACTCTTGAGAGTCCCTTGGACTGCAAGGAGATCCAACCAGTCCATTCTAAAGGAGATCAGTCCTGGGTCTTCTTTGGAAGAAATGATGCTAAAGCTGAAACTCCAGTACTCATTGGAAAAGACTCTGATGCTGGGAGGGATTGGGGGCAGGAGGAGAAGGGGTCGACAGAGGATGAGATGGCTGGATGGCATCACTGACTCAATGGACGTGAGTTTGAGTGAACTCTGGGAATTGGTGATGGACAGAGAGGCCTGGCATGCTGCGATTCATGGGGTTGCAAAGAGTCGGACACGACTGAGCAACTGAATTGAACTGATCTAGAGAATCCAAGAACAGCAAATGTATGGGTGGGTGGTTGGACTAATTGGATGCTCCAGAATGTACTTTTCTGAAATTTTAATTGATCCAGAAGGCAGTTTTAGTCTATAAAGTCAATTATCTCAATACTTCTAAATAAACAATGGCTTCTGTTGTCAACAGAAGCCCACCAAAGAGCAACAGCCAGCTGGAGGTATGAGTCA
>NW_011494735.1:5315502-5329482 GCF_000754665.1 Bison bison bison | reverse complement strand
GAGTCAAAAGGCTGGAGAGCCTGAGGGAAAACAATTATTTAGATCTGGAGCAGCCAGTTCCAGAAAAGTTACTGATGCATGATCAGAACATTTCCAGAAGAGAAGAGGGAAGGCCAGTGTAATGAGAGGAACCTGCATGATCAAAGGCACTGAGGTGTGAATGAGAACTCCCTTTTCTCAGGGTCAGAGCAGAGTGAACAGTGAACAACAGCAAGGATGACGGAGGCCTGGGAAGCTGGACAGGGTGATGGATGTCACACAGTGGAGTGTGGATTTCATTCTATGTGTGACAGGGAGCCACCAAGAGTTTTAGAAAGGACATCAGACTTGTGCTTTAGCAAGACAATTCATGCAGTGTTGTGTGTGGATTAAAGTGGAAAGTATAGACATCAGGGAGACCCATTTTGAGGTAGAAAGTATAACAGAATTTTTTTTCACACCAATATATTAAAATATACACCAAAATACACCACTGTATTAAAATCTTGAGAGAGAAGGACCAAATATTATTTGCACTAAGAATGAAAATAAATCATTACTGCCTCTAATGAGATTAAATTAAAAAACTGTAGTTCTTAGCAAAACTGCCACGTAAAATTATAGACACACAAAGAAAATAATTGTAGAAGTATGCACATATTTCCACCAGAGAATGGAATCTGGACAAAGTGGGCGAAGTAAGCAAAGAAGTAAACAGTGTTCAGAGCTTAAGAAATTCCTTGCTTTTCACCAAGAAGGGCCAACACTGTTTTCTTTGAATTGGCTCTTGTACTTCCTTGAAAAGAAATTGATGGTGTTGTGGGAAATTCAACTATTGAAATAACAACGAAAACTGCAACCCAATATGAGGAAACTGGTATTATGTCACAGAGACAAGTCACTGAACTTTTGACCTGCACACCCAAAAAACTGGAGAGAATGTTTCAAAAGAATCAAGTCTGAATAATAGAAAACAGCCTACCACTTCCCCTCATCCACATCTGACCTTGGGGGGACAGACAGGAACTTGGCTAACTTAGGTCGTCCACACTGGTCATTAATTCTCCACAGAATCCAAAGCCAAAATACTGTTTCTTCAAGGTCCCTCCCAAGACCCTCTTTCTAAGTGACATGTTCCCTCACTGAATATTCTTCCCCATACTGATCATTCTCACTACTTGTATGGGTAATTAGTCTAAATATTTGTTCTTCTCAAACAGGGCCTTTTAACTATTCTTTAAATATTTTATGTATACATAGTTTGTTTCTCCAATTTAACAGTAAGCATTTAAAGTGGGAATATATGGGTATATTTTTATAATACTTTCATTGGGGCATACAAAAAGAAAAAACAATAAAGCAACAGTAACAATAACAGCTAAGCCAGTCTGAATGCTAGCCATGTTTTCAGCATTGTTTCAAAAGCTATACATGTATTAATCACTACAACAACTACATGAGGTTGATGCCATTATTGCCCTCAGTTTACACTTGAGGAAACTGAAATATAGGAGAGGTAATTATTTTTACCACAGTTACACAGCTTGTATGCATATGATCTCAGGAAGTCTGATACCAGAATTGTGCTTCAAAGTACCATTTAATGTATTATTTTATTTGAATTTGAATTCAAAAAGAAATTTGAAAATTAGAGGTGCTAGGTAGGAACTGGAGGCATGATCTGAGATCAAGTAAGGTTTGGTTTTTTAAAACTTTGAGAAACAATTTTTTTCGTAGCCTCCAAAAGATTTTGTGGGCCATCATACACAGGGTCATCTTTAACTTGGACACCAAGGGAAACATGGTGTCCTAGACCTCTGCCCTCCACTGTGTTGCCTCTATTTTAATTCGCTGTCACTTACTGTGACCTAAAAATAATGTGAATAAAGCAGATACAGTGGTAGTAAGTAGAAGATGCATACCAAACAGAAAACATATTCACTTCTCACTGAACCAATAAACTCGTCTCTCACTTTCTATTTAGTTAATGGCTGTGACTGGCATGTGAGAAGAGTGAGGAGAAATGACTTCAGTGGCCCCACAGGAGTTCGGAGCAGAGAACAGGGCATCATCTGGTCTGGCACTGTTCTTGGGCACCAAGTCCCTCGTCTACCACCACAGTAAGTACCTGCCTTCCTTTAAGCCAGAACAGCACACCCCACTGGAAAGCAGGATTGAGCTGTGAAAGCAACAGGTACTATCTCCAAGCTGTCCTGGTCTTTGAGGCTTTGTGTTCTTGAGTGGTCTACACATTGTGTTTCAAATTCAATTTTTCTAGTGTACAGCTTGGCCTTAACTTTCCTCTCTCTCAGGTTTCAGTATACTCTCTTCTCTAGTTCTATCCCTATGCTCACTTGAGTACCTGGCCAGCCCGCCATATTCTCATGAAGGGAGGGTTTGACCATAGGTAATATCTTATCAGAGTACAGACTCTGGACCAACCTGCACCTTAACTCACTCCTACCCTTATCATACCCATCATGTATCATGCACAAGGCCTATTCTGGGCATAACTGGCAGCAGGGACATTGTAATAGGACACCTGAGGCCCTACTAGGTAAGCCTCTGGTAGTGACATGACAAGTAAGCCATCAAACCACTGTGCTGCCCTGAGACCACCACGTAAGAGAGCCTGGCCAGCCTCCATGAGGAGAGAGACCACTGCAGTCAATACACAGAACCAACCTCGAGAAATGTGGGTGAGGTCGTCTTGTCTCTGCTGTGCTGACAGATGACTGCAGCTGTATCAGAAGTGACCCCAGGCAGGGCAACAAAAGAATCACCCAGCTGAGCCCTGGCTCCTCAGATCTCAGACCTTCCCTGCCCAAACTGCTAAGATGTAGTAATTTATGAGCAGATAATAGTAAGTAGATTTTGGCAAGGTTTGTTATGAAGAAATAGATAACTTCTAAAAACTCCAAGTGAAAATTGAGAAAAGAATCTTAATATCTCTTAAAGTTATACCATGATACAACATACTATCTTCTTCAACAGTCACCATTAAACCATTAAACCAAGGTATAGTGTCTAACTGCCCTTTCACTACTGCCACGACTACAACAACATCATGCATGCACACATTCTCCAATCTCTTGCCTGCTCTATCAGATGTTCTTCTGGACTTTCCATTTCTCTGTGCCCATATTGCTATATTTCTAGCTCAGTCCTTTTAACTAATCCCATTCCCATATTTCCAGTTTCTTCAGTCTGTGAAGAGTAGCCATCACTTACTATGAAAGTGATGGTACTTACAGTACCATCTGGTACTGTACTTACAGTATGAGAAACTGTCAGCTTCTCACTATCAACTTATCAAGCAGACACCATTGTTCTGTTCACTTGGTTTAAGAGAAAGCTTAAGTATAGTAGATTAAGTCTACTCAAAGTCACAAAGCTAGTAATGGTTGATGGAGCTAGGATTTGAATCCAGGCAGAAAGCCTCAAATTCAAACCCTTAAAATTTATGCTATACAAACTCTCCAGGTGACCCCTCAACCCCCAGGCACTCCAGACTTTACATTTCAAAACCAAACTGATCCTTTTTCTCTTACAAACCTCACATTCCCTTCTTTGATAAATACCATTTACTTACATGCCCAAAGAATAAACTTCCCACACATCTGATGAGGAACCTCACCCCCTGGAATCCATGCACTCTTATTCATCTCGCTATCACTGCCTTACATCAGGATATCATTATTTTCATCTTAAATAACTGCAAATAGGCTTGCTGCTAGTCTCCTTACCTGTGACTGGATGGGTGAGTCACTTTTCCTCTTCACTATCTTTTTGTTTTCCCTCAATCCATACCTACATCATTAAGGATATACTTTGCCAGCAGAATATACCATGATAGGTACAAGACAGTTGGCCATACTGATATGAGTATGACTATGTACGATTACTGGAGCTTGTGGGTGTGTGTTTGTGTGCGTGTATGTGTAAGAGGTAAGTGTTGCTTGTGAATAGGGCAACCAATTCCTTCCAGTTTGCCCCACCAAATTTCCCCTATTTTTGCACTAAGAGTCTTGCATCCCAGAAAACTGCTGCCTTCCAGGCAAAACCCAACAACTGGTCAGCCTTCCAGAGGGAGTGACTGAGTACAGGATTTAACTAAGTGACTCAATGTGGAAGGCTGTGCTGATGTTCTGTCTCCACTGAAGCCAGTTGACATTATGGCTTCTCTCTCTCCCTTTCATAAAACTAACCAGAAACAGGAGTGATAATAAATGCCACCAGTCTCTTATATCCTCATTTAAATCAACCTACCAGCATCCTCTGAAACAGATGACTGTGGTGTGCTTCTTAAAATACGGTCTTCACTTGGTTTCCAGCCCTCACACTGCCCTGATTTTTCTCTAGTCTTAATCTCTCAACCTTCTTTGATGACTCCTCTTTCATTGTCTATCTTCATGTTGGAAAGCCCCAACTTTCTGTTTGGCCCTAGTGATTTTTCTCTTCCAGTATCTACTGGATACATGACTTATCTAATACACTGTCAAGTTCAGAATCAATTACAGAATAGATATACAGTTAAGAAGAGGAGATTAAAATGTCACTTTGTTACTGATTTTTAATATACTGGAGAATATGGTTGAGTCACAGATAACTGGGCTTGCTAATAGTTTAGTGACGAACCCATGCAGAGATAGTTACATTTAGACAACCACAGGTTTCTCCCAAAGCAAACAGACTTTGGAAAACTCACAATATAAAAGATTAGAAAATGTATATTCTCTGAAGGTAGATATCCCCAAAAGATACACGGAATTAATTAACTATGAATAGTGCATCTGTCTTCCAAAATGACCAATTAGTTACGTCAACCCTCCTCCCCTGGGGAACAGTGACTAAGAGGACAGTAAGAAGTCAGGACTGGGACACTGATAGCAGTTGGGCTTCCCTTGTAGCTCAGTTGATAAAGAATCTTCCTGCAATGCAGCAGACCCGGGTTCAATCCCTGGGTCAGGAAGATGCCCTGGAGACGTAAATGGCAACTCACTCCAGTATCCTTGCTTGGAGAATCCCTTGGACAGAGGAGCCTGGAAGGCTAGACCATGGCCTTGCAAGTGTTGGACACAATATACCAATTTACTTTAATGACTTTCTACTACATCTCCAGCTTCAACCTCTTCCCTGAGATTCAGATTTACATGTCCACCCACCTACCCAGCCTCTCTGCCTTAAAGTCTAATAAGCATTTCAAACTCAACATGTATAATAGAGAACTTGAATTTTTCATTATCCTCTTCACTTCTGGGTTAGTTTGCTAGGTTTGCTTGGGTATTGCTATGCCATAATAAAATGCCATAGGCTGAGAGGCTTAAACAACAGAAATTTATTTTCTCAGTTCTGGAAGCTGGAAATCTAAGATCAAGGTGCCAGCAGGGTTGGTTTCTCCATGGCTTGGTTTCTCCAAGTCCCTCTCCATGGCTTGCAGACAGCCTCCTTCTCATTTACTTCACATGCCTTTTCTCTGTGCATATGCATCCCTGATGTCTTTCTCTTCTTATAAGAACACAAGCCATGTTAGATTAGAGCCTGTCTTATGAACTTATTTAACCTTAATTTCCTCTTTAAAGGTACTATCTCTAACTACAGTCACATTGGGAATTAGGGTTTCCAAACAGAAACTGGGAGAAAGACAGAATCCAGTCCATTAAAAACATTTTTCCACAATCTGGCCCCATTTCAGGAAATGGCACTACCACTGGCCAGTTGCCAAAACTTTAGTAATCGAGTAGGACGTATCCAGCACATTAGCAAGTTATTAACACCATTTCCATATCCCACCACCTCCATTACAGACTCTAGGTTCAACCATTATCTTATACCTGCTCTATTGAGACAGTCTCCTAAATGGTTTTCCTGCTTCCTTCTTGCCTTTCCTGCTTCCTTTCATGCCCTGCCATAGTCTATCTTCCATATATCCATCAGAGGTATCTTTAAAAGTAAGTCAGATGTTACTGCTTCTCTGATTTGAACACTCCAATGGCTTCTCATTACTCTAGAATAAAACCCAGTATAGTCTCTGACTCACCATGATCTATCCCTTACCTAGCTATCCTTACTGCACATCACACTTCCCTACCATTCCCTCAACTTCAGTCACTTTGGCCTCCTTGATTTTATTAAAGCAGGAAAAGCTCATTTCTGTGTCACAAGCATTGCAATGTGGTGGTCCTTGTCCTTCTGCCTGGAACTCTGTAGGATTGTTTTCCCCTTTTAATTTTATTTATATCTCTACAATTGTAACTTCCCTAGTAGAATCTTCCTTGACTTCCTTATTTACAATACACCTTCCCCCTACCATGACTCTCTACTCAACTTACCCTCCTCTGTTTTCCCTCAAAGCCTTTATGACCACCTGAAACTACAAATCAAATTTGTATTTGATTAGTTGTTTACTGTTAGTCTTTTCTATCAGACTGGAAGCTTTGAGAAGCTTCTTGTTCTCTATGGTACTGAGAACAGTTCTTTAACACAAAACAGAAAATTTGATCATGCTATTTCCTTTCTTAAGTGCTCCAGCATCTGACTTCCCACCCAGTTAAAATCTTAGCATTTTATGCAGTATATAATAAAGTTTTCCTACTCTTCAGTTTCACCTCTAGCTACTCACCATGCAGCCTGAGCTCCAGCCCCTAATAACCTTTTCAAGACCAGAGTCATGCTCACTCATCTTGGAATGTTTGACCTCTAGCATAGTACCTAGCACAAAATGGCTACAAAGTAACTGACCTTAAGTGGCAGGAATTATTATAAAAGCAGAGCGCATAAAGTGTCTGCATTTTACATTTAACTAGTTTGCTACTATGTTGATAAAATGGTGATAATAAAATTATCCCTACCAATCCCACAGGTTTATTGCTTTTTCAAAAAAATCAAATTCATTAGTATTTATAAAGCACCTGCTATGTGCCTGGCACCATCACAGGTGGTGGGAATACATTAGTGAGTAGATCAGATGAAGATTTCAGCCTCCATGGAATTTATGCTCTAGTAAAGGGAAGATATTTAAACACACACACACAGGCATACACACACACCCCCCCAAGTGCAACAGAGAGAACCAAATCAAGAAAGAAGAGTGAAGAGTATCTGCTGCAACGCATATCACATTTCACATCTGGTGGTCAGGGAAGTCCTTACAATGACATTTGAACAGAGACTTGAAAGTGTTGAGGGAACAAGCCAGGTAGGAAGTTCTGGGGAAAGAACATTCCCTTCAGAGGACACAACAAAGGCAAAGGCCCTGAAACAAGAGCATGGTCTACAGGGCTCAAGGCTACATTAAAGGTCATAAAATAAGTGCCGGTATATACAAAAGGATCAAATTAGACGTATGCTCCCAGACCAAAGTTGAATTGAAGGTAGGAGGAGAAGGGAACCACAGAGGATGAGATGGTCGAATGGCATCACCAACTCAATGGCCGTGAGTTTGATTAAACTCCGGGAGTTGGTGAGGGACAGGGAGGCCTGGCATGCTGCAGTCCATGGGGCCACAAAGAGTGGAACACAATTGAGTGACTGAACTGAACTGAACTGATAATAAATTTAATAAATAACAAAGCATCTCTGGATAATTCCCCAATATTTGGAAACTAAATAACACTTCTAACCACCCCATGGATCAAAGAAGAAGTTAAAGGGAAAATTAGAAAGTACTTTAAACTGAATGAAATTGAAGACACAAAATATCCAAATTTTGTGAAATTTATAAAACTAAAACACCTATATTAGAAAAGAACAAAAGTTTGAAATTAATGACTTGAGCTTCTGTCTTAAGAAGCCAAAAAAATAAAAGCATATAAAACCCAAAGTAAGGAGAATAAAATATACTGATAAAGATCAGAGTAGAAAATAATGAAATAGAAATCACAAAAAAAAAAAACAAGAGAGAGAAACAATTAGAAAAAAGAAACTTACTCTTCAGGAAATCAATAAAACTGATAAACCTCTCATAAGCAAGATCAGAAAAAGAAGACATAAACTACCAATATCAGGAAGGAGAGAAGTTACATGACAAATTCTACTGCTATTAAAAGAAAAATAAAGAAATATTATGAACAACTTTATGCCAAGGAATGCAACTAACCTTGCTGAAACATACAAATTTCTGGAACAATGTAGGCTACCATAGCTTATATAGAAAAGAACAGATAGTGAATAGCCCTATATCTATGGTTCAAGATGGTGGAGTAGAAGGACATGTCTTCATCTCCTCCTGCGAGAGCACCGAAATCAAATCTATTTTTAAATGCCATCTATTAAAGTTGAATGAAAACCCTTTCCACAAAAACATCTAGGACCAGATGATTTCATTAGTGAATTCCACCAAACATTTAAGCAAAGTGTAATACCTATTCTAAACAAACTTTTCTAAAAAATTTAACAAGAGGGAAATTAAAAGATGCTTGCTCCTTGGAAGAAAAGTTATGACTAACCTAGACAGCACAGTAAAAAGCAGAGACATCACTTTGCCAACAAAGATCCATATAGTCAAAGCTATGGTTTTTCCAATAGTCATGTATGGATATGAGAGGTGGACCATATAGAAGGCTGAGGACTGAAGAATTAATGCTTTCAAACTGTGGTGCTGGAGAAGACTCTTGAGAGTTCCCTGGACAGCAAGAAGATCAAACCAGTTAATCGTAAAGGAAATCAAACCTGAATATTCATTGGAAGGACTGATGCTGAAGCTCTGATACTTTGGCCACCTGATGCGAAGAGCCAACTCACTGGAAAAGACCCTGATGCCAGAAAAGATTGAGGGCAGGAGGAAAAGGGGGCAACAGAGGATGAGATGGTTGGATGGCATCACTGACTCAATGAACATGAGTTTGAGCAAGTTCCAGGAGATTGTGAGGGACAGGGAAGCCTGGCGTGCTACATAACAGTTCATGAGGTCACAGAGAGTAGGACACGACTTAGTGACTGAACAACAGTACTTGCCAACTCATTCTCTGAGACCGGCATTATCTGATACCAAAACCAGGCAAAGATAGTAATGAAAACTAAAGCTCTTATGAGAATAGATGTAAAAATTCTTAACAAAATTTTAGCAAGTTGACTGTGACAATATATAAAAAAGGTAATAGCTCAGGGCCAAGAAAGGGTTTATCCCAGATGTACAGTGTTATTAATAGAAAAAGAGCAAGGAGGCCCAGGTGCCTAGACTAAATGAGTCGTGAAACTGAGCTAAGATCTGAAAAGAGGAACTAGATCATGAGAGCAACAGCATAGGTTCTAGATCACTTGACTTAATTGGTTTTAGTGGCCCTAAGCTGAATGCACAATACTAATGGTGAGAATTTGAGACCCTTTTATAGGCAAAAAAGGAAGATTTGGGGGGAGAGTGACAGAGAGAACTGTCAACCTCAATGTAAAGCCTTAGACTTTAAATCTGAGAAGCTATTACAGAGTTTTGAGCAGAGGAGTGATATAATAACATGGCTTGACTCTGTTTTAATAATCTATTTTGTTGAGAACATATTTTAGTAGAGTAAGGTTAGACACAAGTAAACCAAATAATAACATGTAAATGAAAGTATTTTATAAATTATAAGTCAAATACTGTGATAACTTAGTCATTTCTTAGCACATCATTTCTGACATTCATTCTGCTCTACATATATTTCTTACAAAGAATAGACTTTTAATAAAATACACTTTGATAGGGAGGGCTCTCAGAGAAATGTGGGAATCTTGCTTGGTTGTGGGGTGAACACTGAAGTACAATGGAGTTCATCAAACCCTCTTACTACACATCCCTCAGTTTAATTATCATAAACAAAATGTAATGTTTAATGGTAGGACCTTAGAATAATATTACACTCCTAATGCCATGGTCCTGACTTGATTGTGATGCCAGAAATACATAATATTTAACATTTTCCCAAAGCATTGGTCTCTCCTAGATCAGCCATCTGCAGTCCTTGTCTTCCTGACTGATGATATCTTATAGGATTTAACTCCTACTTGTGTCAGAGTAAGCCTGAAGAAGCTTCATCTACTACCAGGCACAACAGGGTGTGAAGTTTCCAAGGCATAAAGATATTACAAATGGTATTTATTTGCAATGACTGGAGACAACTTAAAACTCCCAGAAAGTGAAAAACTAGAAAGACCGAGGAAGAAGAGCCAAAAATATAACCAGATTAATGAAACCAAGGACCAAGTCCAAGATGTAAAGCACCAGTGGGTGACAAGTTCATGTCCAGGACAGCTGGAATCAGAATTTTTGTTCAATGTTGTGGATATGGAATAAAAAATAGAGTTTTCTTTTATAAAAGATTTGGAATATGCTCAGGGGTAAAATGGCCATTTTAAAACATATATAATACAACACATGCTTAATTTTTTGTTCAAGGTCATAATGATTTAGTTTGTTTCAGCACTCCTAACAGAATAATACAATGGTGAGAGTGCTAAGTCCCCTCACAGCTGGACAGGGAAGACTTTTTTGGAAGAAGTAAATACCAGGTGGAGAATTATCAACATCATCCACACATAAGTCAGTTCTGCTGACATGAAAATGTTTTTCACAGGTAGTCTTTGCAGTTTCTATTTAGCACACAGGCCTTCTACCTGGGAAAGTCCAGCTTGGTGATGACATTTCGGTCCAGCTCACAAAGTTACCTGTGCTTCAGGGTAATGTTTTTTAAAGCTGAACATTATTTGGAAAACAAAAGTGATGAGCCAACTAACCCACACATGTCATATTGAAATCTTAGGAGGAAATTACTGCCTACAAAACACATACACATACGCACACAACCACTTTTTAACATTTTTTAGTTTCACCAAGTTCTATTTAGTTGACTTCGGAATGTTTGAAACATATGAGAATGTTTGAAAATTTCTGAGAAATTTTGTTTCAATAATTTTCTTATAGAAATGTTCGGGAAATAAAAGTGTTTTATTTTATTCATTTACATATTCACTCAGTAAGCAAATGCTGAAATGTATCCTCAATAGTTAGCACTCAGCTTATAACAATGAAAAATTGAGGTTCATGTACTCAAGGACTTTAGTGAAGAATAGGAGCATATGCAAGTAGCTATAATTCAAAGAGACAAGGTGATCAGAGAAGTATAAACAAAGTACTTGGGGTTAAAGAGAAGTAAGTGTCTAACTGCCAGGGTCTTTGAAGAGCAACAGAAAGAGTTATATAAAACTTCAATCTTCATGGATTAGAAAGAATTTATGAAGATGAGAAGCAGAAAGCACGACATTTCAAGCAGAGAGAATAAAACCTGAAGGTACAAAAGAGCATGTTAAGCCTTATGCCATATTGAAGAAGCCTTCTACCTTTGGTACCCCCAATACCTAGCACCTAACCAGTAATTAATCAGATGGTGATTGCAGCCATGAAATTAAGAGATGCTTATTCCTTGGAAGGAAAGTTATGGCCAACCTAGATGTTGATGTATGGCAAAACCAATACAATATTGTAAAGTAATTAGCCTCTAATTTAAATTTAATTAAAAAAAAAAAAAAGCAGAAACATTACTTTGCCAACAAAGGTCCGGCTAGTCAAGGCTATGGTTTTTCCAGTGGTCATGTATGGATGTGAGAGTTGGACTGTGAAGAAAACACAGAGCCAAAGAATTGATGCTTTTGAACTGTGGTGTTGGAGAAGACTCTTGAGAGTCCCTTAGAATGCAAGGAGATCCAACCAGTCCATTCTAAAGGAGATTAGTCCTGGGTGTTCATTGGAAGGACTGATGCTGAAGCTGAAACTCCAATACTTTGGCCACCTCACGCGAAGAGTTGACTCATTGGAAAAGACCCTGATGCTGGAAGGGATTGGGGGCAGGAGGAGAAGGGGACAACAGAGGATGAGACGGCTGGATGGCATCACTAACTTGATGGACATGAGTTTGGGTAAACTCCGAGAGTTGGTGATGGACAGGGAGGCCTGGCGTGCTGCGATTCATGGGGTCGCAAAGAGTCGGACACGACTGAGCAACTGAACTGAACTGATCTTGTGATTGAGAATGAAAATGTTGTGATCATTTTGTGCTTATTATGAACTTTTGATGATGACTATAATGATGACAAAACAGGATCATGCTATAGAACTTGATCAAAGTGTCCATGTGGCTATGCTAACCACTTATTTACTACCACAATCAACCTGCTTGCACTTTCCATTTTCAAACCCTTCAGTGTACTCTGAGAAAGTACAGTA
This sequence comes from Bison bison bison, assembly GCF_000754665.1. Taxonomy (NCBI): domain Eukaryota; kingdom Metazoa; phylum Chordata; class Mammalia; order Artiodactyla; family Bovidae; genus Bison; species Bison bison. The sequence goes on along the minus strand of NW_011494735.1, from coordinate 5,317,307 downwards.
TCAAAACTTCACACACACAACCAAATTGTTCCAAAATAAATCAGGAAAGTAATAGAGATGATAGAATAAAGAAAATTAGTACAAACTAAGATTGGACTAATTCTATTACATATACCCTAATATATAGGGTCTTTATAGACTATAGGGTTTCTATAGTCTTTAAAATAAAAACAATTTATCACTAGACTAAAAATAAACAGAATGTACAGCCCAGAAGTAGAAGCTATTAGATATAGCATCATGATAGTCAATAAAGGAGACATAATTAATCAACAAGAAAGTGAAGGTTTGGCCAATAACTGCTGTCTGAGTGATTAGTTAGCAATTTGGAAAAAATCTATTTAGAACCTTATTTCATTTCACTCAACCAAAACAAATTGTAGAAAAATTAAGGAAGTAAATATAAAAAATCAATATGTATATCTATGGCTGATTCATATTGATATTTGGCAGAAACCAACAAAATTCTGTAAAGCAATTATCCTTAAATTAAAAAATAAATAAATTTTTTAAAAGCAATAAAGCATAAAAAATTAGAAATTAGTTGGAAGAAAGAAGCTACATGAATATTTATCAAGTGTCTAGAGGCAAAACGATTTACTAAGCTTAAAAATGATAAAAAGACATAAGGGAGAGAATGAAAGATTACACTATATGAAAATACAAAACTTCATATACAAACTCTGAAAATCATGAGCTTAGTATCAAGTTGTAGAAATGCCTACAGAACATACTAAAAGCATTAATATCTTTATAGTATTAGGAGCTTACATAACTTGACCAAAAACTCCACATAAAAAGGGAGGGTTTAAAAAAAAGGGGGGGGGAGATAAAATACTTAAAAAATTTAAAATTGTTTCTGTTGTTTAGTAGCTAACTGTCTGACTCTTTGGGACCCCATGGACTGCAGCACACCAGGCTTCCCTGTCTTTAACTATCTCCCAGAGTATCCTCAAACTCATGTCCATTGAGTCCCTGATGCCATCCAACCTTTTCATCCTCTATTGCCCCCTTCAGCTTCAGCATTAGTCGTTCCAATGAATATTCAGGGTTGATTTCCTTTAGGATTGAGTGGTTTGATGTTCTTACTGTTCAAAGGACTCTCAAGAGTCTTCTCCAACACCACAGTTTGAAAGCATCAATTCTTCATCCCTCAGCCTTCTTTATGGTCCAACTTTCACGTTGATATATGACTATTGGAAAAATCATAGCTTTGACTATTAGACCTCTGTTGGCAAAGTGATGTCTCTGCTTTTTACTATGCTGCCTAGGTCTGTCATAGCTATTCTTTCAAGAAGTGCCTTTTGATTTTATGGCTGAAATCACTGTCCACAGTGATTCTGCAGCCCAGGAAAATACCTGTCACTGTTTTCATTTTTTCCCCATCTATTTGCCATGAAATGATGGAACCAGATGCCATGATCTTAGTTGTTTGACTGTTGAGTTTCAGGCCAGCTTTTTCACTCTCCTTTTATTCTCATTAAGAGGCTCTTTGGACTTGCCCTCGTGGCTCAGATGGTAAAGAATCTGCCTGCAGTGTGGAAAAGAAAGAAATTGAAGTCGCTCAGTCATGTCCGACTCTTTGCGACCCCATGGACTGTAGCCTATCAGGCTCCTCCATCCATGGGATTTTCCAGGCAAGAGGGCTGGAGTGGATTGCCATTTCCTTCTCCAGGGGATCTTCCTGACCCAGGAATCAAACCTGGGTCTCCTACATCGCAGGCAGACGCTTTACCATCTGAGCCACCAGGGAAGCCTGCAATGTGGGAGACCTGGTTCAATTCCTGGGTTGGGAAGATCCCCTG
>NW_011494735.1:5313618-5315402 GCF_000754665.1 Bison bison bison | reverse complement strand
ACAGAAGAGTCTAGCTGGTTACAGTCCATGGGGTCACAAAGAGTTGGACACGACTAAGCGACTTTTACTACGTTCAAGAGGCTCTTTAGATCCTCTTCGCTTTCTGCCATTAGCATGGTATCATCTGCATATTTGAGGTTGATATTTCTCCCAGCAATCTTGATTCTAGCTTGTGATTCATACAGCAGGGAAATTTAAAATTATTGTATTTATAACTAATCAATATGTATATAAAACTTATATTCATTGTTGGTAATAGAAATAAAACAACACTAAGATATCATTGTTTGGCAGATAGCAATGTTATTTTTCTAACTAATAATAGTGCAGATGCAAAGATGGTACAGTGTAGAATCTTTATGTTTGGATAATGGGGCTGATATTACTTTTAGTTTATTGATTTTTTAATGACAAGGAAGCCTGGCATGCTGCAGTCCGTGGGGTCACAAAGAGCTGGACACGACTTTGCAACTGAACTGAATTGAACTGAATGCAATTTCAATCAGATAAAATGCTTTACTTTTTTAAAACTAAAGCAGAAAGTTGTAAGTTACAGAGAAAACTTGCACATTAATACAAAAATAAATGTAGCAGATTGCCTATAAATTTTTTTAAAGAAGAAAATTAAGCAAGGAGGGTGCAGTACTTGTTATATGGCTATTAAAACTATCTACAAAATTACTGTCATCAGATTAAATGTGATGCTGATAAAGAAAGACAAATCAGCAGTGGCCAGTAAAAGATCCAATTACCAATGATTATATATAACAAAATTAACATTTTCAATATAGTGGGGAAAAATCAGGCTATTTACAAATGGTGCTATGATTGTTGATTCACTAGAAAAAAAGTCTGTTTAATCTTTATCTCACAATTAAACACAAAAATTTATATACACATATATATGAAGTATACATATATGAGTGTATATATAAAGTATATATATGCAATTTGTTCTTTCACTTACACTTTGGATTTTTTTCATCAGTATGTGTATCTTATTCTTGTTTAATGACCTTTGAATGTAACAATTTATTTTTTTTTATGGACATAGGTCTTGGTTCCAAGTTTTTAAGGATACATTCATAGAAACAATTAGTAGGCAAAACTATATGAGCATTTAAAATAGTTTTGGCACAATTATTGGCAGAAAATTCTAGAAAAAATTCCTCATGTTGTCTCTTTTTTAAGGGATTATTTTCAGTTGGTTCATTGATGTTTTAATTTGCCCACTATTGTACTTAATCAAGATAAGTTTTAATTGAGCACTTTTCTTGCTTCTGACAGTGAGCAAACGACAGGGGCAGATGGTATGGGGACAGTCAAAGGATACAAAAGAAAGTCCTTATCCTTAGGACCATTCAAAAAAAAAAAGAAAAATACAGATATTTAAGTACCAAATTGGGTGATAATGTCTAGTGTATGTGCTTTAAAAGAATCAGAAATAAAATTTTTTTTCAAAGGTAAAACTTAACTATCTTCTGTAAATACATCTAATATTTATGGTGATTACTGCTAATAATATCCACGATAATTGACTGACTGCAGTTAGCTCTTCTATACCATAGGAAAGTTCAAAATGCATGAATGATCCTGAGATAAAGCTAATGAGCACTTCTTAGCCATGTACTGAATGCTAAGTGCTTTGATTACAGTCTCTTCTTGTCATGGCTTGACAGGAGGATGTTTTGCCAGTGATACTCTAAAATTAGAGACAGTTTTGGAGAAGGCAATGGCACCCCACTCCAGTACTCTTGCCTGGAAAATCCCATGGATGGAGGAGC
>NW_011494735.1:5311701-5313518 GCF_000754665.1 Bison bison bison | reverse complement strand
TTAGAGACAGTTTTGGAGAAGGCAATGGCACCCCACTCCAGTACTCTTGCCTGGAAAATCCCATGGATGGAGGAGCCTGGAAGGCTTCAGTCCATGGGGTCGCTGAGGGTCAGACACGACTGAGCGACTTCACTTTCACTTTTCACTTTCATGCATTGGAGAAGGAAATGGCAACCCACTCCAGTGTTCTTGCCTGGAGAATCCCAGGGACGGGGGAGCCTGATGGACTGCCATCTGTGGGGTCGCACAGAGTCGGACACGACTAACATGACTCAGCAGCAGCAGCAGCAGAGACAGTTTTAGAGACCAAAGATTAAAAAACAGAAGCTAGCATCCATAGAGCCCCTAATATCTGCCAAGCACTGCACTAGAATCCTGAAGAATACTGCTTCTGTTTCACAAAAACTTGATACTCTAAGTGGAGCTCGAAGATACCTTTTAACCAGAGATCAAAGAAGTAAGTACTGAAGACAGAATGGAGTCCTCAGGGACATCATCCTAAGGGTTACAAGTTTTCATTTGAGGATCAGAAGTTAGACATACATGAGAATGGCCTTTGGCTAACAGAAGTCAGCTCACCTAGATATGCCTAGGAGATCACCCTACCATCAACACAACCACCACCTCACCCTACCATCAACACAACCACCACCTTCCACTCAGTTCAGTTCAGTCGCTCAGTCCTGTCTGACTCTTTGCGACCCCATGAACCACAGCACGCCAGGCCTCCCTGTCCATCACCAACTCCCGGAATATACCCAAACCCATGTCCATTGAGTCAGTGATGCCATCCAACCATCTCATCCTCTGTCGTCCCCTTCTTCTCCTGCCCTCAATCTTTCCCAGCATCAGGGTCTCCAAATGTCAATGGCTGACTCATTTGGAATACAAAAGGCCAATCTGCTCCAATCATAACTCTGTGTGCCATTTATTCTCCAGAGTCCTCCAGTGGTCAGGTCAAGACTAGATTTTACGTGTGACTATATCCATGGTGAACAATGGGCCCTTTCCTGTTTTGCCTCTCTGTCTTTGTTATAGGTTTTTCCAGAAGAACATTCTCTCAGTAAGTCATTTGGCTCAAATCTATCCCAGGTTCTGCTTCTAAAGAACCCAACCTGTGACAAAGGGGCTTTGGGGGTCCTGGCTGTATTTCTATGTGTATCATACCTAACATTTTCTAATCATCACATTGACTCTTCAAAGTAGGTACTGTTACTCCAGTTTTATGCAATGGCATATTAAGATTGGTCTACTGAGCCGATTCAGCAAAAAGACAAATCCCAGAGAAAATAGGAGTTAACTGCTTAAATAATTCCAAAAGGAAAGGCCAAAAACTGCCTTTAATAAAGAGGTGTTTCACTATCCCACTCTAGGGCCATCCATTCTAACTTTCCACAAATTTGCCCTTCAGAGGAAAGTCATACCTAAGATGACACAAGTGATATTTTATCAATCCTTGTTACAAAGTCACTGTTCTCTATCTTTAATCTTACTCATTTCTGATCCTGGGCCAAGTGGAACTTACTAAATATTGGATTGGCCAAAAAGTTTGTTTAGGTTTTTCCATAATATCTTACAGAAAAACCCAAGTGAGTTTTTTGGCCAACCCAATAAATATTTTTCAAATTAATATATGCCTAAGGACTCTAAGATCTAAACAGAGGTGTCTTTTCTCTAGGCTTGTAGTCTCCATCATTTGTACCTTCCCTAGAGCTAGACTTATTTCCCCATTGTGAGCCTTTTGACTTGAGTGCAATAACATTTCTCTACCTCACCTTCCAGTTGCGTGGGTCAGGATCAATAATAGATTCATAAAT
>NW_011494735.1:5308513-5311601 GCF_000754665.1 Bison bison bison | reverse complement strand
ATATACAAACATGGAGGTCTCAAACTATACTCTGAATCAACTGGAACTTTCTGGACCAATTTTCCAGTCTTGAAGTATGCCTTCATATGACTAGCAAGAATAGCAAGTATGCACTGAATGGGACATTATGTCACACTTGACCAAGTGAAAGAAAACTTAATTGAGTACAGAGTGGTATTATCAACATTTAGGCTATAGTGTGTTATAGTCCATTGGTCAGCTGATATTAATGAAAGGATCTACCTATTAATGTTAATAGCTAAATAAGAGCTTCTCACTATAAAGCTACCCAATTAGGTCCTATGCTTTGTACTTCATACACCTTAGTGATCTCTTGAAAGTGAAGTTGCTCAGTCATGTCTGACTCTTTGCAACCCCATCGATTGTAGCCTACCAGGCTCCTCTGTCCATAGGATTTTCCAGGCAATAATACTGGAGTGGATTGCCATTTCCTTCTCCAGGGGATCTTCCCAACCCAGGGCTCGAACATGGGTCTCCCACATTGAAGACAGACGCTTTACCATCTGAGCCACCAGGGAAGTCAGCGATCTCTTGAAAAACTGACCCTAAATCAGACTAGGTATCTTGGAACCCAATAGTCTAGAAAAATAAAGAGGAGTATAGTAGCTTGGAGGAACAGGACATTATTATGAGTGAAGCAGAAGTATCTTTAAAAATAACCCATCACTACTACCCAGTCCACTGTCATGGCTGGCTCTTAGAGCATCGTATTTTCCACTGACAAGCCGTAGATTCCAAAATGTAGTAGAACACTAAGAACAAAGATTTTCAAAAATTCAAGGCACTACATTCATAAATTAGGGACTCAGCTAGTTTATGAGCTGCTTCAACTGCTTCAACATCTCTTCAGCTGCTTCAACATCTCAAATTTTCTGAGTCTTCCAGTTCATATCTGTTATGCCCTTAATCCCAGAACATGTGTATTACTCTCCATTCAAATTATTTCCTTACAGATATCACCATGGAGCAGGGATGTCAGAGGTAGAAGTAATTACACTGTCACAAAGATACCAATTTTTTCTTCCAGTGATGAAAGGCAGAGATGAAAATAAGCAATAGCATCAGTCTTAGACCTACAGATTCATGACTACAGATTTTTAAAGCTCATAGTAGAAAATAAAGAGAAAGAAATGGCATGGCAGGTAAACACATTTGGGGAGTCTTAAAGAACAGAGCAAGAATAATCACTTATGTCTGTCAAAACAGATGGATCTGGAAATAGTTTGATCTTCAGGGCCAAATGTGATCATAGTAAATTGTTTTTCCTACAAGTCAAAAGCCTATTTATGTTTAAAGCAAAATAAAAACAAAACACTTTGGAGGAATCCAAATGACCAATACTGAAAGAATACAGGAAATAATGCTAATTCTATTTAATAAATTCCAATTCTCTGACAAACCTATATCCAGCATTGCTTGCAACAGACCTGCTTGCATGGGAGTCACCCTGGAGGCTTCTTAACACAACAAAACAAGGAGACAAAAATCTACTTAACCGTAAAGAAATCTTTATCTCAAATCATCTCCCCTGTAATGATCTAGATTCAGGCTGACGTTATAACAGTGGTTTTGCTCAGTAAAAAAGGACTGGAGGAGGCTTAGGAAACAGATCTAAGAATCCTGATGGAGTGTCTTGCTGCCTCTTTTGAGTCTTTTTATCTCTCTGTTTACATGTCAACTGGCAAGTCAGTCAGCAGGTGCACAACTCTGATTGCAGAAAAGAACCCCTGGAATATACACCAGATAAGCCACCTCCTCTCTCCACTCCCACTTTCAAGGCAAGGAAGGTTAAACTTCAGTGGTCTGTTACACTAAACATGGGCGGAAAAGCAAAGCGGCAAACCTGGTGGCTGTGGCAGGGAGACACTGCAGTTCTGTCGCTCCTCCAGGTGAGATCCTGAGTTCACTTTGTGTGAATAACATTTTTTATTTTTATCTTTCTTTCATGTGTAGAGAAGCCTCGACTACCCAGAGATAAGGAAAGTAACTCAACGATGTTGGAAAAAGTACAATATGGACTATGGCTTTGGGACTGGCAACTTCTGGACTCCCCATTCCACTGCTGGTAATGGCTCTTGACACCACATACGCTTTCCAGGAGTTTTTGAAGCTGAGCCCAAGAGGTTTCTCAGCTATGCTTCCACAGTCTCTGCAGACAGCCAAGCACATGCCCACTACATTTACTGCCCTCTAAACAGCTTGAGCACCTTTATCCACTTTAAATATTAACCTTCTGGTTCAGACTATATTTAAAGGGTTCCACTTAACGCACCTCATTCAGTTTCTGAAAACCAGTTAGATGTCTGGAGTCAGAGTTCGATTCTGCATGACACTGACCACCTTCAGCTACATTCTTTGGGTAACTCCATCTATGCCAGAGCACTATTTGTATGGTACAATTTCTCCTCTTATAAAATAGAGAAGATGTGCTTTCATCCTTGCAGGATAAGTGTGATGGTGAATAAGATAAAAGCTAAATTTACTCAGAGATAAAAAATGCATATTAAGTGTTATAACTACACATCAGTAGACTCCATTTTTGATTGTGGTTTCAAGAGTATTAGGCTATCTGCTGGCTTCACTCATCTTACCCCTTTGGTAAGACTGGCTCTTATATTTTCTGTATAGTTCAGTTCAGTTCAGTCGCTCAGTCATGTCCGACTCTTTGCTACCCCATGAATCGCAGCACGCCAGGCCTCCCTGTCCATCATCAGCTCCCAGAGTTCACTCAAGCTCATGTCCATCAAGTTGGTGATGCCATCCAGCCATCTCATCCTCTGTCGTCCCCTTCTCCTCCTGCCTCCAATCCCTCCCAGCATCAGGGTCTTTTCCAATGAGTCAACTCTTCGCAAGAGGTGGCCAAAGTATTGGAGTTTCAGCTTTAGCAACAGTCCTTCCAATGAACACCCAGGACTAATCTCCTTTAGAATGGACTGGTTGGATCTCCTTGAAGTCCAAGGGACTCTCAAGAGTCTTATCCAGCACCACAGTTCAAAAGCATCAATTCTTTGGTGCTCAGCTTTTTTCACAGTCCAACTCTCACATCCATATATGACCACTGGAAGAA
>NW_011494735.1:5295667-5308413 GCF_000754665.1 Bison bison bison | reverse complement strand
CCTTGACTAGATGGACCTTTGTTGGCAAAGTAATGTCTCTGCTTTTGAATATGCTATCTAGGTTGGTCATAACTTTCCTTCCAAGGAATAAGCATCTTTTAATTTCATGGCTGCAGTCACCATCTGCAGTGATTTTGGAGCCCAAAAAAATAAAGTCTGACACCGTTTCCACTGTTTCCCCATCTATTTCCCATGAAGTGATGGGACCGGATGCCATGATCTTCGTTTTCTGAATGTTGAGCTTTAAGCCAACTCTTCCACTCTCTTCTTTCAGTTTCATCAAGAGGCTTTTTAGTTCCTCTTCACTTTCTGCCATAAGGGTGGTGTCATCTGCATATCTGAGGTTATTGATATTTCTCCCAGCAATCTTGATTCCAGCTTGTGCTTCATCCAGCCCAGCGTTTCTCATGATGTACTCTGCATAGAAGTTAAATGAGCAGGGTGACAATATACAGCCTTGCTGCTGCTGCTAACTCACTTCAGTCGTGTCCGACTCTGTGTGACCCCATAGACGGCAGCCCACCAGGCTCCCCCATCCCTGGGGTTCTCCAGGCAAGACCACTGGAGTGGGTTTCCATTTCCTTCTCCAATGCTTGAAAGTGAAAAGTCAAAGTGAAGTCACTCAGTGTCCAACTCTTCGCAACCCCATGGACTGCAGCCAACCAGGCTCCTCCATCCATGGGATTTTCCAGGCAAGAGTACTGGAGTGGGGTGCCACTGCCTTCTCTGATACAGCCTTGACGTACTCCTTTTCCTATTTGGAACCAGTCTGTTGTTCCATGTCCAGTTCTAACTGTTTCTTACTGACCTGCATATAGATTTCTCAAGAGGCAGGTCAAGTGATCTGGTATTCCCATCTCTTTCAGAATTTTCCACAGTTTATTGTGATCCACACAGTCAAAGGCTTTGGCATAGTCAATAAAGCAGAAATAGATGTTTTTCTGGAACTCTCTTGTTTTTCCATGATCCAGTGGATGTTGGCAATTTGATCTTTGGTTCCTCTGCCTTTTCTAAAACCAGCTTGAACATCTGGAAGTTCATGGTTCACGTATTGCTGAAGCCTGGCTTGGAGAATTTTGAGCATTACTTTACTAGCGTGTGAGATGAGTGCAATTGTGTGGTAGTTTGAGCATTCTTTGGCATTGCCTTTCTTTGGGATTGGAATGAAAACTGACCTTTTCCAGTCCTGTGGCCACTGCTGAGTTTTCCAAATGTGCTGGCATATTGAGTGCAGCACTTTCACAGCATCATCTTTTAGGATCTTAAATAGCTCAACTGGAATTCTATCACCTCCAATGAACTTTGTTCATAGCTTTGTTCGTAGTGATGCTTTCTAAGGCCCACTTGCCTTCACATTCCAGGATGTCTGGCTCTAGGTGAGTGATCACACCATCGTGATTATCTTCGTCATGAAGATCTTTTTTGTATAGTTCTTCTGTGTATTCTTGCCACTGCTTCTTAATATCTTCTGCTTCTGTTAGGTCCATACCATTTCTGTCCTTTATCAAGTTAGATAAGGTGAAAAGATAAGATATTCCTTAGCTCATGCCTTCATTCATCATTTTTTTAAGAGACCCCTCTGATTACTGTATGGAAAATAGACTGAAATGAGAAAGACTAGCAATGGGGAGATTAGTTAGGCAGCTAATGTCATCACCCAGTCAAGAGATAAAAACCCATACTTCAAAGTACATTTACTTTTACAAGTCATGAAAGTACACAAGTCTCACATGGATGCCTACTGGATTGGCTTTGCCATACCAAAGAAGAGGGGGATAGTGCAACACTAGACTCTTGTTTCAAATTCCAGCTTGGCCATTATAGGACCTTGATTCTTGCACCTTGGTAATTTATTTCTTGTATCTATGTATCCATGTTTTCTCATATTTAAAGATGAGTACCACATCTTTAAGTGGTACTCACTTAAAGTGCCACATAGGGTTGTACCACATAGGGTTGTCAAGAACACGGGAGTAAGTATACATGAACTGTTCAAAATAGTACCCACCAGGTAACAAGCGCTCATTGTTTTTTGCCTGACATACAAGTGGGGCAATGTGGTTTGTGGCCCCAAGAGGGCAGCAGAGGAGTAAGAACAGATGTGGAATTACACAAAGCCAGATTCACATTAGTTATCAAAGATGTATTGTCTGAAGTGGGAAAAAAAAACAGGAAGAAGACCTCTATGAATCATGCAAAATGGAAGCTGAGCTCAGAGTCACTTAGACCTTGCTATTTTGTTCTGGCTAACAGTTCAAGACACAAGTATAGTCAAAATCAATCCTTCGAGTAATCAGAAGGATCCAGGAACTCATCCTGGAACATGCTTTCAAGATGGCTCACTCACATGGCCAGTGAGTCGATGCTGGCTCCTGGCTGGGAGCTCAGCTAAGGACCAGCGCCTTTGGTTTCTCTCCACCTGGACCTCTCTATGTGGTCTGGCTACAGTAGCTGAGTACCAGGGTACGCATCCCAGACAGGATAGGTAGAGTGGCATCACTTTTCCTGATCTAGCCTAAAAAGTCACATGTGTCACTTCTACACATTCTAATAGTCAAAGCTTTAACAAAAGTCCACCCAGTTTTGAGGGGGAAACACACAGATGCCACCTCCTAATGGGTAATGGCAAGTTCTGGAAAAGCATACAGAGAAATATCCTTATATTCACTTTTTAAAAAATATAATCAACCACAAAGTGGATCCTAGAAATATATACTGGATTCTTTCTGTCTCTCATTTTCTCATGCAAAGCATGAGAAACTCTTTGCAAGTCTGGGGGCAAAATACATTCTAAAACTAATTTGATCTCACTTCTACCTCTCCCCCTGGAGTCCAAGCTGACATGCTTTCTCCCTGGGTTACAGCAAAGCCTCCTGAGAGGCTTCCTCACTTTCAATTTAGCCCCACATATCTCTCATTTATACTGGAGCCAGTGAAACTTTTAAAAATGTTAACCTGATCATGTCACACTGATCAGCTTAAAACCATCCAATGGCTTCCTATCATCCTTAAAATAAAAGCCTAAACTCTAATGGCAGCCTACAAGATCCCCTGTATTCAGATTTCTGTTTCTCCTTTTCATTTCACCTTTGGCTTTCCCTCCAGCACACACATACTGACCTTCTTCCTCTAATGCTAATGCCTGAAGGTGTTTCTGTCTCAGGGTCTTTTGTTCCCAAATCACTTTATACCTGCCCTATCCCATTACTCACATCTCTGCTCAAATACCACCTCTCTGATCACCCAATATAATGAGCACTTCTTTCCCTTAACTCTGCTTTATTTTCTTATCACTGAGATTGTTATTTATATGTTTGATTCCTTGTACATGGCCTGCTCCTCCCTCAAGAATATGAGCACTTCACAGACAGGACTTTGGGTTTTATTCACTGCTTTTACTAGCAGCACCTTGATCCATTCAATAAACAGCTATGTTGAACACTGACTAAAGAATTTTTTAGAAAGAAATACATTTTTTGTGTCCTTCCTGATTGAATGTGGCATATAAAGTAAGCTGTACTTTCACTCTAATGAAAACATGTTTGTGCTCCCTACTAGTCATGGGCAATTCTTTCCTAGGATCCCATGGTCTTGTGGACTAGTTTGGGAATAGATGGTTGTTTCAGTGTGTACACTTTAGAGGTTTCAACTTGATACTGGCTTTTATACTGCTGAAGTTTAGTCATGTCTGGGCTTGTTTAGTGAGCTGATGGTGATGCCTCAGAGAGTTCAATTCTAATGAATTTTTTGGTTTTGAACAGTTGAAGATAAAGGAAGCTGTGGTTGGGGTAAATGCAAGAGGTAGGAAATGGGGACAGGATGGGAATCTGAGGGTAGTGATGGCTAAGTGAAGATGCTGTCACTTTTCTGGGCTTCTCAGCACCATCAAACGTGCTACACTTGGAGAATTTTCCACCTCCTTGGCAGCTATGACACTGGGCTACATACAACATAGGCCCCAGCAAACACATATACCAGAAAGGCATTGAATCACTGCAGAGAAACAAGTGCCACCTGGGGTCCACTCTAGAGCAACAGACAGCAGGCAATTCTAGTTGCCAGAGGGAGGGGTGGCTAAGGTCACACACTAGCCAAGACTGAACACCAGCAGTGAGTCTGTGGCCAGCAGAGGCAAGTGAGCAGTTTCTAGCAGAGCAATTCTTTAGTGCAATTCTGGGCATCGATCCTGGCTGGGAAGCCTCCCAGTCTGGTTTCTGGCCTCCTGAGATATCCTGTATTCACTAATAAATTCCTTTTCTGCTCACACTACATTTCAATTAGCTGCAACTGAGAACTCTGACAGAGATGAGGAGTGGATGGACTGGCTATTTATTTCCAGTCTAACCCAGGGACCATGCCCAACACCTCTGAAGAAAGAAGCTGGAAGCCAAAATGGCAGAAATTATTTTAATAAGCAAGTCTGTGAGACTCAGAGTCTGAACAGAAGTGCTTTGTTCTGCAGGTGACAGAATTCTACTTTGAGCAGGAAACTGAGCCTCTGCCCACTTTACCTTGGAACATAGCAGAATCCTTCACCAGAGGGACACCAGAGAAACTGTCTTCAAACAACTTTTAGAAGTTCTAATTGGCTACAGTCTGTGGAGTCACAAAAGAGTTTAATAGACCTTAGCAACTAAACAACAACCAAAAAAAAAAAAAAAGAGAAACAAACCCCTTATGAACTGGATAAAAGTGAATTTCTTTGGCTGAGGTGGGACTTGGTGCCCCTACCACAGGGGCGAAGGTGCTTACTGATCCCTCTGCCCACTTTGCGATAAATCTCCAGAACTCAATGATGGTGACAGGCAGGAGGCTTACAAACTCTGTGACACCCAGGTGACCATGGAGAATCTCCTGAGATAACACCCAGCAGGTGCATGCCAGAAAGGCAGTGGTCCCAGGTGAGCAGATTCATTTCTGGGCACATCACCTGAGGGTTCCCATAAAGCTGGTGGGGAACCCACTGGGTCTTGTTTCAAAGAATCCAAGCCCTGCTTCAGGGGAGAATTAACCAGAGGGATTTGAACATTATATCACTAATGTGTTTTCTATCAAAATTTAGTAAAACCTGGAGAAATTTTGGCTGCACACTGGTTTACTCAACACGATCTCATTGGTGGTACACTACACATATTCAAGTTATTTAACTTTCCTTAAACTTTAGTAAACATATTAATTTCTGTTGTAAATTCAACTCTGAGGAAAAGGAACTCAAATTGCTCACAAATTCTCTGCCTGCATCTCCAAGCATTTTCCATGCTCACTCACCTACCCTACTGATGGACTTCTGAATTCTAAACACATCAGAGAGCCCTGGGCATCTCCTTGCGTAAGGGTCTCCTGATTCAATCTTTACCCACTGGATTGGACCCCCTTACATCACCTTAGTTGACTTTGTTAATGAAGTCCCTGTGGGTATTAGAGTGGAAAGTGTGTGAATGTGGGATAAATTCAGGGTTCAAATAGCAATGGGATTTTCAGAGAGTTGTTTAAGCTCTCTGAGCATCCAAATAGATAAAATAACGGAAATGGCAACCCACTCCAGTATTCTTGCCTGGAAAATCCCATGGAGGGAGGAGCCTGGTGGGCTACAGTCCATGGGGTCACAAAGAGTCGGATACAACTGAGTGACTTCACTTTCACTTTCAATCTTGTTATAAGGAATTTAAAGTAACAAGTAGGAAGCCTTGAACCTAAGTGCTATATAAAAACATTACCCACTTTTGTGAGGGCATTTACTTTCTCAGGACCACTCTTCTTATTAGAGGTTTGGTCTCTCTCCCTGCCTGTGGTCTCCCAGTCTGCGAGCTAGCACTAGGAGATGGTAGATCCTACAGACTTAAAACATTTGCTCACTTCATGTCTCTATCACGCTTTGGTAATCCTTCTGATATTTCAAATGTTTTCATCATTATTACATTTGCAGTGGTGATCTATAATCAGCAATCTCTAGTGTTACTACTGGCACTGTTTTGGGGTGCCACAAACCATGCCCATATAAGATGGTGAACTTAATAAGTGTTGTATGTGTTCTGACTACTCCACCAACTAGCTATTCCCTGTCTCTCTCCCTTTCCTCAAGTCTCCCTATTCCCTGAGACACAATAATATTGAAATTAGGCCAATTAACAACCCTACAACATCCTCTAAGTGTTCAAGCAAAAGGAAGAGTTGCACATCTCTCACTTTAAACCAAAAGCTAGTCGGATACGACTGAAGCGACTTAGCAGCAGCAGCAGCATACATAATTCAGCCTAATGATGAAGGCATGTCATAAGCCAAGACAGGCTGAAAGCTCAGCCTCTTATGGCAGCTAGCCAAGTTGTGAGTGCAAAGGAAAAGTTCTTGAGGGAAATTAACAGTGCTACTCCAGTGAACATATGAAAGGCAAAAAAGCAAAACAGCTTTATTCCAGATATGAAAAAAGTTTTAGTGGTCTGGATGGAAGATCAAACCAGCCAGAACATTCCCTTAAACCAAGTCTAATACAGAGGAAGGTTGTAACTCTCCTCAATTCTATGAAGGCTGAACGAGGTAAGGAAGCTGCGGAAGGTAAGTTTGAAGCTAAGAGAGGTCGGTTCATGAGGTTTAAGGAAACAAGATGTCTCCATGACTTACAAAGGTGTCTACACTGAACAGATTTTCAATGTAGACAAAACAGCCTTATATTAGAAGAAAATGCCATCTAGGACTTTCACAGCTAAAGAGGAGGAGTCAACACCTGATTACAAACCACCAAAGGGACAGACTGATGCTCTTATTAGGGGCTAAGGCAGCTGGTGATTCTAAGTTGAAGCCAATGCTAATTTATTATTCTGAAAATCCTGGGCCCTTAAGGGCTAAATCTACTCTGCCCGGCCCAGCTGGTAAAGAATCCTCCTGCAACACAGGAGACCTGGGTTGGATTCCTGGGTTGGGAATATCCCCTGGAGAAGGAAAAGGCTACCCACTCCAGTATTCTGTCCTGGAGAATTCCATGGACTGTATAGTCCATGGGGTTGCAAAGAGTCGGACAAGACTGAACAACTTTCACTCTCACTTTCTGTGCTCTATTATTAGAACAGTGAAACCTGTATTACAGCACATCTGTTTACAATATTATTTACTAAATATTTTCAGCCCACTGTTGAGACCCACTGCTCCAAATAAAACATTTCTTTCAAAATGTTACTGCTCACTGACAATGTGCCTGGTCACCCAAGGGCTCTGACAGAGATGCTCTACCAGATTAATTTTGTTTCCATGTCTGCTAACATAGCATCCATCCTGTAGTCCATGGATCAAACAGTAATTTCACTTTTCACACTTTAATATTTATGAAATTAATTTTGTACAGCTATAGCTGCAAGAGACAGTGATTCCTCTAATGGATCTGGGCAAAGAAAATTGAAAAAAATTTTTAAAGGATTCAGCCCTATATGCCATTAAGATTACTCATGATTTATGGGCAGAAGTCAAAATACCAGAATTAACAGAAACTTAGAAGAAGTTGAATCCAATCATCGTGGATGACTTTGAAGGATTCAAAATTTCAGTGGACAAATAAGCTGTATATATGTTGGAAATATCAAGAGAATTAGAAGTGGAACCTAAAGATGTACCTGCGTTGCTGTAATCTCATGATAAAATTTGAACAGCTGAGGAGTTTCTTCTTATGAATGAGCAAAGAAAGTGGTTTCTTGAGATAGAATCTACTCCTGGTAAAGATGCTGTGAAGACTGTTGAAATGAAAACAAAGTATTTAGAACATTATATAAACTTGGTTGACAAAGCAGTGGTGGGGTTTGAGAGGACTGATTCCAATTTTGAAAGAAGTTCTACTGTGGATAAAATGTTATCAAACATCACCGCATGCTACAGAGAAATTGTTCATCAAAGAAAGAGTCAACTGGTTCAGCAAACTTCACTGATGCCTTATTTTAAGAAATGGCCACAGCCACCCCAACCTTCAGCAAACACCACCCTGATAAATCAGCAACCATCAACATAAAAGCAAGATCCTCTACCAGCAAAAAGATTACAACACACTAAAGGCTCGGTTTAGGATTAGCATTTTTTAGCAATAAAATATTTTCATTACAATATGTACATTATTTTTTAGACATAATGATATTGTACACATAATAGACTAAAATATAGTAGTATGAATGTAACTTTTATATGCACTGGGAAACCAAAAACTCCTGTGACTTGCCTTATTGCTATATTTGGTTTATTGAGGTGGTCTGGAACCCAATCTGTCATGTCTCTATGGCATGCCTGTAGATGGGAGAAATGAGTTGCAAAAGCCTACAAACAGTATAACACCATTTTAATAAAGCTCAAAACGACAAAACTACATGATTATACATATATATATATATATATGTAAGTACTAAAACTGCCAATTAAAACAGGCAAAGGAATGATACCTACAATTTACAGGATAATGGTTGCCTCTTGGAGGGAGGCAGGAGGAGAGAACATGATACAAGCAATGCATTGGTAATGTGTTATTTTGTTTTGGGGAGCAGAAGTCATGGGTGTACATTTCATTATTATGTTACTGTATTCTTTTATATGTGCCAAATACTTCATAATAAAAACAAAGAGTGACCAATAGAGCTAGAGGAGTTAATTAAAACCAGTAGAAAACAGGCAATCTTTTGGAAATGGCACAGACTCTGTCCTCTAAGGGAAGGGTGCCTGGATCCAGCCTTTCCCTTTCAGGTATTTGACACTTGCTCTCGACAAGCTATGATAAATTTACCCATGCTACCAAAACATGCAAGAGCCAGAGAAAGACATCAAGATGCCAATGAACATGTTTATAATGAGAAGCACAATTCTCACATACTGGACATACTCATCTAGCGTGATTAGCAGATCCTGTACCTATAGGCAAACTACACAGGAAGTCACATTATAATGAGAAGTGTCATTACTGAGTTTTTACAAGAATTCTTGGTCAGAAAGATGGGCTTACTAGTTTTAGCAACTCGTCAGACAAGAATGAAATAAACTGAAACTTCACAGAACAATATACCTTAAGAACACAACTAATACAAAAAGCTAGTTTCACCCTCATATCTATGTAGACAAGTCTGCGTGGGAGTCAAAACACGAACATGGATCAGAATTCAAGAAGTAGACTAAGTGAGAATAAAACAAAGCTAAGCCTCAGTTTCTCATTGTCTTCAGTCGAGTTTAACATAGCCAAGCACATGTGATGTCACTCTCACTCTTCATGCCCAGGACAGACACCATTCATTCATCAGGGATTTTTTTCCACAGGAATTACTCAGGACTCTTCTAAAAGCACTCCAGATAGCCACTATTAACTGGGTTGGTACATAAAGTAAAAGCTATTATTTATAAACATGGACCAACAGTTTAAATGGTACAAATTAACCTACTTACAAAACAGAAAGAGACTCAAAGACTTAGAACATGAACTTATGGTTGTTGGCGGGAATGGAGAGCTGGGGACTTTGGGAAGGTCATGTACACACTGCTATATTTAAAATGGATACCCAACAAAGACCCATTGCATAGTACATGGAACTCTGCTCATGTTATGTGCTAGCCTGGATGGGAGAGGGGTTTGAGGGAAATGGATACACATATACATATGCCCGAGTCCCTTGAAACTACTACAACATTGTTTGGGTTTTTTATTCAAAGATAATTGCTTTACAGAATTTTGTTGTTTTCTGTCAAACCTCAACATGAATCAGCCATAGGTATATGTATATTCCCTCCCTTTTGAACCTCCCTCCCATCTCCCACCCCATCCCACCCCTCTATGTTGATACAGAGCCCCTGTTTGAGTTTCCAGAGCCATACAGCAAATTCCCGTTGGCTATCTATTTTATATATGGTAATATAAATTTCCATGTTACTCTTTCCATACATCTCACCCTCTCCTCCCCTCTTTCATGTCCATAAGTCTATTCTCTATGTCTGTTTCTCCATAGCTGCTGCTGCTGCTGCTAAGTCACTTCAGTCGTGTCTGACTATGTGCAACCGCACAGACAGCAGCCCACCAGGTTCCATTGTCCCTGGGATTCTCCAGGCAAGAACACTGGAGTGAGTTGCCATTTCCTTCTCCAATGCATGAAAGTGAAAAGTGAAAGTGAAGTCACTCAGTCGTGTCTGCCTCTTCACGATCCCATGGACTGCAGTCTACCAAGCTCCTCCATCCATGGGATTTTCCAGGCAAGAGTACAGGAGTGGGTTGCCATTGCCTTCTCCATCTCCATTACTGCCCTGTAAATAAATTCTTCAGTACCATTTTTCTAGATTCTGTATATGTGCGTTAGGATATGATATTTATCTTTCTCTTTCTGACTCACTTCACTCTGTATAATAGGTTCTAGGTTCATCCACCTCATCAGAACTGACTCAAATGGATTCCTTTTTATGGCTGAGTAATATTCCATTGTGTATATGTACCACAACTTTATCCATTCATCTGCAGACGGACATCTGGGTTGCTTCCATGTTCTAGCTATTGTAAATAGTGCTGCAATGACCAATGGGATAGATATGTCTTTTTCAATTTTGGTTTCCTCAGGGTATATGCCTAGGAGTGGGATTGCTGGGTCATATGGCGGTTTTATTCCTAGTTCTTTAGGGAATCTCCATACTGTCTTCCATAGTGGTTGTATCAATTTACATTCCCACCAACAGGGCAAGAGCATTCCCTTTTCTTCACACCCTCTCCAGCATTTACTGTTTGTAGACTTTTCAGTGATGGCCATTCTGACTGCTGTGATGTGATATCTCATTGTGGTTTTGATTTGCATTTCTCTAATAATGAGCAATGTTGAACATCTTTTCATGTGTTTGTTAGCCATACGTATGCCTTCTTTGGAGAAATGTCTGTTTAGGTTGTCTTTTTCCCACTTTTTAATTGGGTTGTTTGTTTTTCTGATATTGAGTTGTATGAGCTGCTTGTATATTTTGGAAATTAAACCTTTGTCAGTTGTTTCATTTGCTATTCTTTTCTCACATTCTGAGGGTTGTCTTTTCACCTTGCTTATAGTTTCCTTTGCTGTGCAAAAGCTTTTAAGTTTAATCAGGTCCCACTTGTTTACTTTTGTTTTTATTTCCATTACTCTAGGAGGTGGGTCATAGGGGATCTTGCTTTGATTTATGTCATCAAGTGTTCTATGTTTTCCTCTAAGAGTTTTACAGTTTCTGGTTTTATATTTAGGTCTTTAATCCATTTTGAGTTTCTCTTTGTGTATGGTGTTAGGAAGTGTTCCAGTTTCATTCTTTTACATGTAGCTGTCCAGTTTTCTGAGCACCATTTATTGAGGAAGCTGTCTTTGCCCTATTGTATATTCTTGCCTCCTTTGTCAAAAATAAGGTACCCATTGGTGCATGGGTTTATTTCTGGGCTTTCTATCTTGTTCCATTGGAAATATTTCTGTTTTTGTGCCAGTACCATACTGTCTTGATGACTGTAGCTTTGTACTATAAGCTGAAGTCAGGAAGGTTGATTGCTCCAGCTCCATTCTTCTTTCTAAAGACTGCTTTGGCTATTCTGGGTCTTTTTTGTTTCTATACGAATTTTGAAATTTTTTGTTCTAGTTGTGTGAAAAATGCCATTGGTAATTTGATAAGGATCACATTGAATCTGTAGACTGAGTTTGGTAGTATAGTCATTTTCACAATATTGATTCTTCCTACCCAGGTAAGTGGAACATCTCTCCATCTGTTTATGTCATCTTTGATTTCTTTTATCAGTGTCTTATAATGTTCTGTGTACAGTTCTTATGTCTTCTTAGGTAAGTTTATTCCCAGATTTTTAATTCTTTATATTGCAATGGTAAATGGGTATGATTCCTTAATTTCTCTGGTTTTTCATTGTTAGTATACAGAAATGAAAGTAATTTCTTTGTATTGATTTTGTATCCTGCAATTTTGCTAAATTCACTGATTAGCTCTAGTACTGCCAAAGAATGCTCAAACTACCACACAATTGCACTCATCTCACACACTAGTAAAGTAATACTCAAAATTCTCCAGGCCAGGCTTCAGCAGTACGTGAACCGTGAACTTCTTGATGTTCAAGTTGGTTTTAGAAAAGGCACAGGAACCAGAGATCAAATTGCCAACATCCGGTGGATCATGGAAAAAGCAAGAGAGCTCCAGAAAAACATCTATTCTGCTTTAATGACTATCAGATCAGATCAGATCAGTCGCTCAGTCATGTCCAACTCTTTGCAACCCTATGAATCACAGCACGCCAGGCCTCCCTGTCCATCACCAACTCCCGGAGTTCACTCAGACTCACGTCCATCGAGTCAGTGATGCCATCCAGCCATCTCATCCTCTGTTGTCCCCTTCTCCTCTTGTCCCCAATCCCTCCCAGCATTAGAGTCTTTTCCAATGAGTCAACTCTTCGCATGAGGTGGCCAAAGTACTGGAGTTTCAGCTTTAGCATCCATCATTCCTTCCAAAGAAATCCCAGGGCTGATCTCCTTCAGAATGGACTGGTTGGATCTCCTTGCAGTCCAACGGACTCTCAAGAGTCTTCTCCAACACCACAGTTCAAAAGCATCAGTTCTTCGGCGCTTAGCCTTCTTCACAGTCCAACTCTCACATCCATGCATGACCACAGGAAAAACCATAGCCTTGAGTAGACGAACCTTTGTTGGCAAAGTAATTCTCTGCTTTTGAATATGCTATCTAGGTTGGTCATAACTTTCCTTCCAAGGAGTAAGTATCTTTTAATTTCATGGCTGCAGTCACCATCT
>NW_011494735.1:5295016-5295567 GCF_000754665.1 Bison bison bison | reverse complement strand
CTTGGAGAATTTTGAGCATTACTTTACTAGCATGTGAGATGAGTGCAATTGTGTGGTAGTTTGAGCATTCTTTGGCATTGCCTTTCTTTCATTCATTGGAATGAAAACTGACCTTTTCCAGTCCTGTGCCCACTGCTGAGTTTTCCAAATTTGCTGGCATATTGAGTGCAGCACTTTCACAGCATCATCTTTCAGGATTTGGAATAGCTCAACTGGAATTCCATCACCTCCACTAGCTTTGTTCGTAGTGATGCTTTCTAAGGCCCACTTGACTTCACATTCCAGGATGTCTGGCTCTAGGTCAGTGATCACACCACTGTGATTATCTGGGTCGTGAAGATCTTTTTTGTACAGTTCTTCTGTGTATTCTTGCCATCTCTTCTTAATATCTTCTGCTTTTGTTAGGTCCATACCATTTCTGTCCTTTATCGAGCCCATCTTTGCATGAAATGTTCCTTTGATATCTC
The DNA here is from genome assembly GCF_000754665.1 of Bison bison bison. NCBI lineage: Eukaryota > Metazoa > Chordata > Mammalia > Artiodactyla > Bovidae > Bison > Bison bison. The sequence goes on along the minus strand of NW_011494735.1, from coordinate 5,295,100 downwards.
TGATTTTCTTGAAGAGATCCCTAGTCTTTCCCATTCTGTTGTTTTCCTCTATTTCTTTGCATTGATCGCTGAAGAAGGCTTTCT